>NC_048593.1:1729188-1881688 GCF_013265735.2 Oncorhynchus mykiss
GACAAGATGTAACATATTAAAGTTAAATCCAGGACACTGGATTTAATGGTTACATAAGACAGCTGGTTAAAGGTAGTGGTTGGTCCGTGTGAGTACAACAGGAACGTCTTGCAAGTTCGAATCTCTTCACCGACAACTTTAGCATTTTAGCTAATTAGCAACTACTTAGCATGTTGGCTAACCCTTCCCCTAACCTTAACCCTTTAGCCTAACTCCTAACCCTACCTGCTAGCCCAACTAGTCAAATTTGTCACGACCGGCATAAGTTAGGTCCATAGCTAGATGACCAGATTTATTTTATTGTTTTATTAGCCCAGCTGCTAATACTGGCTCCTGGCAAGCTAGCTACCTAGCTGGGCCTGTTGTGTAGTCTTTAACCAATGCAAGGTGAGTTCAGGTCAGACAGGTGGAGTCTCACAATATAAATTGTGATGCCAGTTGACATGTCATAATAAAGTCATTACACTGAAACGGGAGAAATTCTCTCTTGTAGATATTTTGATTAGATTACCCCACAGACATTGAGAGCAGGGGTCAGAGTCTGAAGTACACAATCAGCTGGAGAACGTTTGAGGTGCTCTGCTGACTGTTTGGTCAACAATTGATATGTTATTCATTTTTCAACTTGTCTGGGGACTGTGGATGAAAGCTTAGCTTCATAGCCAAGAACTACAGCATTTTAACACTGATGTGGAAACTGAAATTTAGATCAAAATGCATTCATCCTGTCCACATAAGACCAATAGATAAAGATAACAGATGATAATACTTCCTGTTTCTCTTCTCCAGGAGGTGAAGGCGTGAGTGGAGCCGGTCTCCCACGGACAGCCCAGCATGGACAGCTTCTTTAAGGCTGCTGTGTGCGACCTGGACAAGCTGCTGGATGATTTTGAGCTCAATACAGGTTAGACCCGGGTTACTACTGTCTGAAAAAAATGTATTCGGTAGCATGTTTTTCATTTCTGTATGTTGAGGGAAGGTCGGAGGGGTGTAGTGTTACGTGAAAATACATATATATTTTTTTAAATGTGAAACTTGTGGTGTAATTTATTTGACAACTTGTCGCTCACTTGTTTTGCTAACAACAGAACTGATTAACGGATACTTTTCCCTTCCCCCACAAGATGAGCATGAGTGCAGGTCAGTCTCCCTGTCGCCTCCCTCATATCCCGGCCACTCTCTGGGCGCCCAGGGTTTCCTTCCGGAACCCTCCAAAGTTCCACACTCTCTCCCTGACCTCAACTCCCTGCACTACGGCTCTGCTTCCAGCTCCCCCGACCATCCTAGCCCGAGTTCTGTGGAGTGTGAGACCAAGGCCCGGCCCCTCACTGGGGTGGACCTGCTCTCCTCTGTAGACGGCCGGGGGTCAGCTAAGAGTTCTGCACCGCCCTGCCCAGACCGGGCCCTGAAGCCTGTGTGTGATCTGGTCAGTGATACAGGCTCAGCCCACCTCCTCCAGGCCAACAGCCAGCTGGATGTGGCAGAGAGCCGGCTGGAGGAGGAGCTTCTGGTGGACTTCACCAGCCCCGTGGTGGCTTTGCCTAGGGAAGCCTCAGCAGGCCTGGGTCTGGGTCCCGGACAAGGGAGTACTGAGGGGAGGGAGGCTCTTGGCGGGGGAGGGCAGGTGCTGCTGGGGCTGGACTCTGGTGGTTATGCTGCCTCTCTCAGTCTGCTCGATGTGATTTTGCCAGCTGCTGTGGAGAGAGCCTGTGAGCCCACAAATCCCCCCTCGCTGAGAAACTCTGAGTCTGGAGAGACGGAGGGAGAGGAGGCGGGCATAGAGGTGTCACTTATCAACTGTCAACTGGAGAACTCACCTGACCACCAGGACCAGCCTGTAGTCCTGCCCGTTGCCATGGACACCAAGACAGAGGACACTCCCACGTGTGATATCGCCACAGATGTCAGGGATGAGAGCGAAGGGTACTCTGAGCTGGCTGAAGCAGAGAGTTCTGGGAGCTGCACTGGACAGGAACCTAACTCTGAGGACTGCAGTGGCTTTGTGTCTGAGAGCCCCTCAGGCCTGTCCTGCCTGCCCATGGCCGTGTCCATGTGCAGGGCCCTGGTGGCCTCCAAGAACCCTGAGGAGGCCATGGGAGGAAGGTTAGAGGTGGTTGAGGCTGTCCCAACTGAGAACTTAGAGGCAGAGTCCCTGTCTGCATCTGAGGTGCAGGGGGAAGTCAGTCTCCCAGAGAACCCTGGGACTGTGGAGGACTGTACCAGCCCTGATTCTGCCCCTGAAGACCTCTCTGTCCAGTCCCCTAATACAGAGAGCCCAGAGATGACAACTATGCCTTTCCACCTGGCTGTCTCAGCTCCTCCCGTCTCCCAGGTCAGCTTCTCTCAAGTGGAGGTCCAGCCGGCCCCCATGTCTCCAGAGCGACCTGCGTCCCCTCCCTCAGAGCCCAGCCTAAGCCCGGTGGACCCCCCTGAGTTTGGCTTTGAGTACCTGCCGGAAAGTGACCAGGCTGGGCTGCTGGTGACGGATGAGGAGCTGGATGCTTTCCTCCGTGGGGAGGCTCAAGGTGAGGAGGACCAGGGAGTCCCTCACTGCGAGAGGCCCGGGGAGAACCTCCAGGACGAGGGCTTCTCCGAGCTCAATGGGGACATGGAGGAGCGGCTGGTGGAGGAGGAGCTGCAGAGCTACAGCCGGAGCCGAGGGGAGGGGTTGGCCTACCCGGATAGCGACAGGACCTCGTCCGCGTCTGCAGAGGGGAGTGTGAGCTTAGCCCCCTCCATGCCCTCCCAGGACCCCAGTAGTCCCAGTAACCTCCCACCACCCTACTTTGGAGGGGCCCGACCCAAACAGCTGCACTGCCAAGCAACCAGGGCACCTCCAGCAGTAGGGGAGGACCAGGGGCCCAGTAGCCCCACAGATAGCACCGACGCTGGGGAGGAGGTGGACCAGAGCCCCTCTCCTCCCAGCCCCAATCTTGCTCAGGACCCCTCTAAACTGGGTGTGCCCTGCCCAGGGTACTCCCCAACAGAGCCCTACGTGAGCAGTGTGGGGTACAACGAGCTGTCGGAGCCCCCACCCTACCCTGGTGAGCCTGCTGAGGAGGGGTCTGGGTCCTCAGAGGGGAGGGAGGTGGAGGATGAGAATGGGCTGGGGTGCAAGCAACCCCCCTGGGTGCCAGATTCGGAGGCTCCCAACTGTATGAACTGCTGCCAGAAGTTCACTTTCACCAGGAGGAGGCACCACTGCCGGGCCTGTGGGAAGGTACGTAGCTAGATCTGTCCTTGAAGGGACTTTCTTTTACCCTAATTCCTAGGGTCATAGTTTGCCCTATTGATAACATTTTTGGTGTTTTGACTATACTTTTTATATTAGGTGCAAGTAAATATAAATAACTTTTACCTTGCAACACATAATAAAGAGCTCTAACTGAACTTAAATGAGTGACAGTCACAAAGACCTTGAATATGAATGAAAACTGAAGAAATGCAATCATAAGTGGCAATAACTTGCCTGCATAATTGCATATTCTGGGGACTGACTGTTACTCAGTGAACTTCAATAAAGCAGCCTTACTGCGGTTTCCAATGCAGCACATTTCTGTATTTACTTAATCAGAGGATTCAATTGTAATTGTGGATTAAAATGTGGAGCTGTGACCTAGCTGTGTTTCAGCTCATCCACTGACTCTCATTTGACTTCGACCTATTGGTCTACTTGTAGAGAACACTCCTTCTGTTCATATCTCCTGTTTACAAAGCAACAGAGAGCCCCCGCTCACACACAGTACCAGCCAAAACTTTGGACACACCTGCTCATTCAAGGGTTTTTCTTCGTTTTTTACTATTTTCTACATTGTAGAATAATAGTGAAGACATCAAAACTATTAAATAACACATATGGAATAATGTTGTATCCAAAAAAGTGTTAAAACACCCTTTGCCTTGATGACAGCTTTGCACACTGTGGCATTCTCTCAACTATTTTCCAACTGCCGTGTCTTTGTGAAACGCAGATTTGGTGAACGGATGATTTCCGCATGTGTAGTTCCCACCGTGAAGCATGGAGGAGGAGGCGTGGTGGTGCTTTGTTGGTGACACTGTCAGTGATTTATTTAGAATTCAAGGCACACTTAACCAACATGGCTACCACAGCATTCTGCAGCGATACGCCATCCCATCTGGTTTGCGCTTAGTGGGACTGTAATTTGTTTTTAAACAGGACAATGACCCAACACACCTCCAGGCTGTGTAAGGGCTACTTGCCCAATAAGGAGAGTGATGGAGTGCTGCATCAGATGACCTGGCCTCCACAATCACCTGACCTCAATCCAATTGAGATGGTTTGGGATGAGTTGGACTGCAGAGTGAAAGAAAAGCAGCCATCAAGTGCTGAGCATATGTGGGAACTCCTTCAAGATTGTTGGAAAAGCATTCCAGGAGAAGCTGGTTGAGAGAATGCCAAAAGTATGCAAAGCTGTCAAAGGGTGGCTACTTTGAAGAATCTAAAATATATTTAGATTTTTGGTTACCACATGATTCCATATGTGTTATTTCATAGTTTTAGTGTCTTCTATTGTTCTACAATGTTGAAAATAGTAATAATAAAGAAAAACCCTTGAATGAGTACGTGTCCAACCTTTTGACTGGTACTGTATGTCATACTTGATCACGTAGTATGGCATGATATAGCCTATATGGTATACCCTCCCCCGCTGCTATATATATATATATATATAACAAGAGCTATGAGTCAGCGTTTCAGGTTCCAGCTCCTCTATAGATCTCCAACTCTCTGAAGTATGAGCCCGGGGCTAAAGCCAGAGCTAAGACCTTAACAGCCCAGTGATTAAATCAGCATTACACAAGAGTCCCAGGGGCTTTGACTCTATAGGCTTCTTACTGGAGCCCAACGGGATACAGAAGAGTAGTGTAACGTACATTACAACCTGCTTTTATTTCTACACAAGTAATTGCAGCGCAATTTCCCCTGTAATTTACTTATTTTCTTTATGGGTCAGACACTTAACAAGGGATGAGTAACTCCTTCACTTTTT
Source organism: Oncorhynchus mykiss (assembly GCF_013265735.2). Classification (NCBI taxonomy): domain Eukaryota; kingdom Metazoa; phylum Chordata; class Actinopteri; order Salmoniformes; family Salmonidae; genus Oncorhynchus; species Oncorhynchus mykiss. The sequence goes on from NC_048593.1 coordinate 1,734,201, forward strand.
CCACATTTTGTAACGTTGTAACGTTAGACTTAATCTAAAATGGAATTAATTGTTTTTCCCCTCATCAATCTACACACAATACCCCATAATGACAAAGTAAAAACAGTAATATAAATTTAAAAAACAACCTGAAATATCACATTTCCGTAACTATTCAGACTCTTTACTCAGTACTTTGTTGAAGTACCTTTGGCAGCGATTACAGTCTCTAGTCTTCTTGGGTATGATGCTACAAGCTTATCACACCTGTATTTGGGGAGTTTCTCACATTTGTTCTCTGCAGATCCTCTCAAGCTCTCAGGTTGGATGAGAAGCGTCCCTGAACAGCTATTTTTCAGGTCTTTCCAGAGATGTCTGATCGGATTTAATTCCGGGCTCTGGCTGGGCCACTCAAGGACATTAAGAGACTTGTCCCAAGGCCACTCCTGAGTTGTCTTGGCTGTGTGCTTAGGGTCGCTGTCCTGTGGGGTGAAGGTTCACCTTCCAAGTCTGAGGACCTGAGCGCTCTGGAGCAGATTTTCATCAAGAGTCTCTCTGTACTTTGCTCTCTTCATCTTTCCCTTGATCCTGACTAGTCTCCTAGTCCCTGCCGCTGTGTGAATTTTCTAGAGGAGTGGCTTCCTTCTGGCCACTACCATAAAGACCTGATTGGTGGAGTGCTGCAGAGATTGTTGTCCTTTTGGAAGGTTCTCCCATCTCCACAGAGGAACTCTGGTCAGTGACCATTGGGTTCTTGGATACCTCCCTGACCAAGGCCCTTCTCTCCCGATTGCTCAGTTTGGCCAGGCGGTCAGGTATAGGAAGAGTCTTGGTGGTTCCAAATTTCTTCCATTTAAGAATGATGGAGACCACTGTGTTCTTGGGGACCTTCAATGCTGCAGAAATGTTTTGGTACCCTTCCCCAGATTTGTTCCTCGACACAATCCTGTCTCGAACTCTATGGACAATTCCTTCGACCTCATGGCTTGGTTTTTGCTCTAAAATGTACTGTCAACTATGGGACCTTTTATATAGACAGGTATGTGCCTTTCCAAATCATGTCCAATCAATTGAATTTACCACAGGTGGACTCCAATCATGTTGTAGAAACATTTCAAGGAGGGGCAATGGAAACAGAATGCACCTGAGTTCAATTTCGAGCTTCATAGCAAAAGGTCTGAATACTTATGTAAATAAGGTGTTTATTTTGTATTTTTCATATCTTTCGAAAAAATGACCTGTTTTTGCTATGTGGTAATGTGTGTAGATTGATGAGGACAAAAATATATATTTTTTAGAATAAGGCTGTAACGTAACCAAATGTGCAAAAAGGGAAGGGGTCTTGAATAGTTTCCCGAATGCACAACGTATGGTGTAGAGTGCTGTGTTGTATAGTGTTTTATCTCTTGCCTGACGGTTGTCCTCTCACCTGTGGCACAGGTGTACTGTGCCATGTGCTGCAACAGGAAATGCAAGCTGAAGTACCTGGACAAGGAGGCCCGGGTGTGTGTCATCTGCTTCGAGACCATACACAGAAGTAAGACCCGGGGGGGGTGTGTGTGTGTGTGTCAGTCAGAGTTTCTGATAAAAACAATTTCTATCCAAATTGTCCTGGAGAAAAAAAAATCCCATTGCTAAAGTAAGGCTTATTATTCATTGATGGAAATACTGTACCAGTCGATGTGCTCCATTTTCAAAGCCAAATAAATGATTTTCCCCATGTCCAGCGTGCCCGCCAGGGGGGATTCTCTCTTTAAAACAGTAAGGACTGCTTCAAGATCGCGCCTTCTTGACACTAGAAAAGCCTGGCCTCTACGTACTCCCCTTCGAGCCAAATACCAACATTCTAACAGTCAAATAAATGATTTTCCCCATGTCCAGCGTGCCCGCCAGGGGGAATTCTCTCTTTAAAACAGTAAGGACCGCTTCAAGATCGCGCCTTCTTGACACTAGAAAAGCCTGGCCTCTACGTACTCCCCTTCGAGCCAAATACCAACATTCTAACAGTCAAATAAATGATTTTCCCCATGTCCAGCGTGCCCGCCAAGAGGGGATTCTCTCTTTAAAACAGTAAGGACCGCTTCAAGATCGCGCCTTCTTGACACTAGAAAAGCCTGGCCTCTACGTACTCCCCTTCGAGCCAAATACCAACATTCTAACAGTCAAATAAATGATTTTCCCCATGTCCAGCGTGCCCGCCAGGGGGGATTCTCTCTTTAAAACAGTAAGGACCGCTTCAAGATCGCGCCTTCTTGACACTAGAAAAGCCTGGCCTCTACGTACTCCCCTTCGAGCCAAATACCAACATTCTAACAGTCAAATAAATGATTGACCCCATGTCCAGCGTGCCCGCCAGGGGGGATTCTCTCTTTAAAACAGTAAGGACCGCTTCAAGATCGCGCCTTCTTGACACTAGAAAAGCCTGGCCTCTACGTACTCCCCTTCGAGCCAAATACCAACATTCTAACAGTCAAATAAATGATTTTCCCCATGTCCAGCGTGCCCGCCAGGGGGGATTCTCTCTTTAAAACAGTAAGGACCGCTTCAAGATCGCGCCTTCTTGACACTAGAAAAGCCTGGCCTCTACGTACTCCCCTTCGAGCCAAATACCAACATTCTAACAGTCAAATAAATTATTTTCCCCATGTCCAGCGTGCCCGCCAAGAGGGGATTCTCTCTTTAAAACAGTAAGGACCGCTTCAAGATCGCGCCTTCTTGACACTAGAAAAGCCTGGCCTCTACGTACTCCCCTTCGAGCCAAATACCAACATTCTAACAGTCAAATAAATGATTTTCCCCATGTCCAGCGTGCCCGCCAGGGGGGATTCTCTCTTTAAAACAGTAAGGACCGCTTCAAGATCGCGCCTTCTTGACACTAGAAAAGCCTGGCCTCTACGTACTCCCCTTCGAGCCAAATACCAACATTCTAACAGTCAAATAAATGATTGACCCCATGTCCAGCGTGCCCGCCAGGGGGGATTCTCTCTTTAAAACAGTAAGGACCGCTTCAAGATCGCGCCTTCTTGACACTAGAAAAGCCTGGCCTCTACGTACTCCCCTTCGAGCCAAATACCAATGACACGTCTTCTGGTCATCAAAATTCTAACAGTCAAATAAATACAATATTATATATGCTATCGGAAGAAGAATATTTTAGTTGTGTTTACGAAGGTCTTACGTAACATTAGAATCCGAAAAACAATTTAGAAGAACATGATAGCTTATTCATTAGTTTGTTACTGTAGCTAAATGTGGGGGGAAAAGAAGACTAAAACCACCATAGTTTGTGTTAAAACCATCTCAAAGATATACATTATAATTTCATTTTGGCAGGTCTTAAGAATCATTATGGAACCATGATTTTTTTAAAGTTGTATTGTGTTACTAGTCTTTGTTTAATGGCCTGAGCAATGCTGCTGTGAGTGCTCAGGCATTGTGCGCATGGAAAAGCTTATTAAGCTTAAAGGTTATTCTTGGAGAACATTTTGAAATCAAGCTCACCTCTTGACATCAAATGTCTGAATAGGAGGATTTGAAAAAGTGATGGTACTTTCCCTGCCTCTGTCAATTCCAAGCTGCACCAATCTCTTCATGTACAATTTATAATATTGTCACCCATCAGACTATTGTCAATTTAATCTGGTCTCTAGGCTAACTATTCTGAACAAAAATATAAATGCAACATGCAATAATTCAAAAGATTTGACTTAGTTACAGTAATTGAAATAAATTTGTTAGGTACTGATTTATGGATTTCACATGACTGGGCGAGGGCGCAGCAATGGGTGGGCCTGGGAGGGCATAATCCCAACCACTTGGGAGACTGGGGAGCAAGGCCCAGGCAATCAGAATTTAGTTTTTCCCAACAAAGGGGCTTTATTACAGACAAATACTCCTCAGTTTCATCAGCTGTCCGAGTGGCTGGTATCAGACAATCGCGCAGGGGAAGAAGGCGGATGTGGAGGTCCAGGGCTGGCGTGGTTACACGTGGTCTGCGATTGTGAGGCCATTTGGACGTACTGCCAAATTCTCTAAAACGTTGGAGCCGGCTTATGGTAGAGAAATTAACATTCAATTCTCTGGCAACAGCTCTGGTGGAAATTCCTGCAGTCAGCATGCCAATTGCACGCTCCCTCAACTTGAGACATCTGTGGCGTTGTGTTGTGTATGAAACTAGTTTCGATATAGTTTAGGTGTGGTTTTGATGGGCCATCAGCTGCGATGGCTGACTAGCAGTGAATGAGGGGCACAAGAAAAAGAAAAACCTGTTTGTGATATTAAGATTCTAACTTCTACGAGTGTTTTCTTCCAAGATATCATACACCCATGTCACAGACGTATGAGTACGTTATCTGCTATTCTACAAGACCACCATCAGATGTGTGTAGCTCAGCTGACTGCTCTGTATGGCTCTGAACCACCATTGTCTGACTCCTCCCAGAAGAACATGAAAGGAGCCTTTGATGTCTGAAGAACACACTAGAGTATTCACAGCCTGGTGTTTGTCGCTGTTGAGTAGTTGGTAGGCCTCAGCCTAACTCAGCCCTGGGGCATATGGAACTCTATGGTGAATGATTCAAGGAAAGTATCCCAGTTTATGTTCACTCTGAACTTTATGGTCACTTAGAAGGAATGTCAAACAAGGTCTCTCAACTATTTCAACTTGGAGTGCTTACTGAACCGAAGTAATATGCATTCCAAGAACAACTCTGAAGAAGAAGCAAAACAGACAGTGTTTTACAAGTGTTGCTATTTATGTGCCCTCCCCCAAAAAATCGCTACTGATAAAATTTCAGGTCTGCTGAGCGCAAATTTGAATGTTGTGAAAATTCTGTGCAACTTCCTGGTCGCGTTTACTGTGAACACTGAGGCTGTACCCGCTTTTTAAGTTAGTTTTAAGTGGCCAAGTAGGCTACTGTGGCTATTTGATCTAGAGGTCGACCGATTATGATATTTCAACCCCGATACCGATTATTGGAGGACCCAAAAAGTCTGACACCGATTTTCTTTTCTTTTTTAACATTTATTTATTTGTAATAATGACAATTACAACAATACTGAATGAACAATGAACACTTTTAGTTTAATTTAATATAATACATCAATCAATTTAGCCTCAAATTAATAATGAAACATGTTCAATTTGGTTTAAATAATGCAAAAACAAAGTGTTGGAGAAGAAAGTGTGCCATGTAAAAAAGCTAACGTTTAAGTTCCTTGCTCAGAACATGAGAACATATGAAAGCTGGTGGTTCCTTTTAACATGAGTCTTCAATATTTCCAGGTAAGAAGTTTTAGGTTGTAGTTATTATAGGAACTATTTCTCTCTCTATACGATTTGTATTTCATATACCTTTGACTATTGGATGTTCTTATAGGCACTATAGTATTGCCAGTGTAACAATATAGCTTCCATTTCTCTCCTCGCCCATACCTGGGCTCGAACCAGGAACACATCGACAACAGCCACCCTTGAAGCATCGTTACCCATCGCTCCACAAAAGCCGCGGCCCTTGCAGAGCAAGGGGAACAACTACTTCAAGGTCTCAGAGCGAGTGACATTTGAAACGCTATTCGTGCTAACTAGCTAGCCATTTCACATCGGTTACACCAGCCTAATCTCGGGAGTTGATAGGCTTGAAGTCATAAACAGCTCAATGCTTGAAGCAGAGCGAAGAGCTGCTGGCAAACGCACAAAAGTGCTGTTTGAATGAATGCTTACGAGCCTGCTGCTGCCTACCACCGCTCAGTCAGACTGCTCTATCAAATATCAAACCATAGACTTAATTATAACATAATAACACACACAAATGCGAAACTTAGGTCATTAATATGGTCAAATCCGGAATCTATCATTTCGAAAACAAAACTATTCTTTCAGTGAAATACGGAACCGTTCCGTATTTTATCTAATGGGTGGCATCCTAAATATTGCTGTTACATTGCACAACCTTCAATGTTATGTCATAATTATGTACAATTCTGTTATTCATTACGGTCTTTGTTAGGAATAAATGGTCTTCACACAGTTCGCAACGAGCCAGGTGGCCCAAACTGCTGCATATACCCTGCACGGAACGCAAGACAAGTGACACAATTTCCCTAGTTAAAATAAATTAATTGAGGTTTCAAAATATATACTTGTGTATTGATTTTAAAGAAAGGCATTGATTTTTATGGTTAGGTACATTGGTGCAACGAAAGTGCTTTTTTCGCGAATGCGCTTGTTAAATCATCACCTGTTTGGCGAAGTAGGCTGTGATTTGATGAGAAATCATTGATTATATGCAACGCAGGACACGCTAGATAAACTAGTTATATTATCAACCTTGTGTTGTTAACTAGTGATTATGTTAAGATTGATTGTTTTTTATAAGATAAGTTTAACGCTAGCTAGCACCTTACCTTGGCTCCTTGCTGCACTCACATAACAGGTAGTCAGCCTGCCACGCAGTCTCTTCGTGGAGTGCAATGTAATTGGCCACAATCGGTGTCCAAAAATGCTGATTACAGATTTGTTATGAAAACTTAAAATCGTCACTAATTAATCGGCCACTCCGATTAAACGGTCGACCTCTAATTTGATCATAATGTAGTCCTGCCAGAGTGGCCTACCATCAAAAACAAAGGAGAAAATGCCTCCCATAACATTTTAACATGGAAATAGCTGTTCTATCATTCAGCCTACAGTAGCAGCCAATGTGTGGTGTTCAATGTAGGCCTACATTCCATGAGACCTTTGGAAAAAACATGTCGGGCTTGACATTAACGTGTTTATCCACTTCACCTTCAGACAATGAGGTGACTGAAAATGTTGTTTGATGCAAGAAACCAAATAAAATGCATTATTATTCTCAGACCACAGAGAATCGGACAAATGATGCTACCCTCTGGCTATTAACTACTTAATTTATTTAAGCCCGTCTCAGAACACAACACTTCCCACTTTATGGCAAAGCTCTTTACCTGACTGCTTTTGAAAGATGTCTAGAAATGTACACATTTTGCGCTTTTGTAAAAGCAACCACTCCTCTTGCTGACTACAAATAATCTATAACTGGACTAATAACTCACTAACTAGCCAAGGATATGAACAAAATGCACACTTGGCTGCATGCAGCTCTCGCTTCGATCTCAAAACAAGCTAATCTACTCACGACCGCTCATTCTGTAAACAGTCCAGTTCAAAGTAAATGGTACAGATCCATATATGGCAATGGTCTATTTGCATACAGTACCAGTCAAAAGTTTTGGCGCCACCTACTCATTCAAGAGATTTTCTTTATTTTTACTCATTTATACATTGTAGAATAATAGGAAAGATGTCAAAACACACCAAAAAAGTGTTAAACAAATCAGAATATATTTTAGATTCTTCAAAGTAGCCACCCTTTGCCTTGATTTTATTTAACGCCTTTATTTAACTAGGCAGGTCAGTTAAGAACAAATTCATATTTTACAATGAAGGCCTGAGAACAGTGGGTTAACTGCCTTGTTCAGGGGCAGAACGACTGATTTTTACCTTGTCAGCTCGGGGATTCGATACACCAACCTTTCGGTTACTGGCCGAACACTTATAACCACTAGACTACCTGCCGCCCCTTGATGACAGCTTTGCAGAGAATGCAAAGAGTGTGCAAAGCTGTCATCAAGGCAAAGGGTGGCTACTTCGAAGAATCTCAAATAAAAATCTATTTTGATTTAACACTTTTTTTTGGTTACTACATGATTCCATATATTATTTCATAGTGATGGCGGCAGATGAATGGCACGACAATGAGCCTCAGGATCTCATCACAGAATCTCTCTAGTTGTCCATAGCTTATGCCTTCCCATACTATATCTCCGCCGCCACCATGCGGCACTGTGTAAATAACGTTGACTTCAGTAAACTGCTCGCCTCCACGGTGCCATACACGTGGTCTGCGGTTGTGCGGCCGGTTGGACGTACTGGCAAATTCTCTAAAACTACATTGACATGAAATTATCTGTCAACACCTCTGGTGGACATTTCTGCAGTCAGGATGCCAATTACACGCTGCCTCAACTTGAGACATATGTGGCATTGTGTTTTAGCGTGGCCTTTTGTTGTCCCTGGCTCAAGGTGCATCTGTGTAATGATCATGTTTTTAATCAGATTATTGATATGCCACACCTGTCAGGTGGAATGATTATCTTTAGCAAAGGAGAAATACCCACTTCTGCCTACAACAAAATCTTTGCGTAGTTAGTTTTGGATACCAAGTCTTGCGTAGTTCGTTTTTGTTTGGGTACGTTGCATTGAAAGTGGCTAATATTGCATTGATTCGATCACAATTTATCCTTGATCTATCTCATGTTAGAGTTGAGTGCTTTCTTTCACAGCCTGTGTGAACGTGTCTCCTTTGTTTCAGTGTGTGTGTGGGACTGTGTAAAAGCGTAAGGCCAGTTGGTGTAACTGTGTTTCACCGGTCTCTATGCGGGGGCTTTTCCCCATGCTCCTGTCATATTTCACCAGGCACGGACACAGATGGGGGTCTACCTTTGCCCTCCCAGTTGCCAACTGCACTTTTGGATGGTGATATATAATTTGTATTTTTTGTTGTATCCAGTTTTTGTCATTGTTCATTGTTGTTCTACACCCACTGCCCCCAAGTCATCGTCACGTCGTCAAGTTTGTCAACCCCCCACACCTCTCGTGGGCCCGGTTGTGCCTTTCCTGTACAGAGATTGAGGGTGCCCGGGATTCAAACATGCATGGCTTGAAATGCGGTCAGTGGTTGAGTGTCTGTAGCAAGCTACCTAGTTTAAATGTCAACAGTACTGCCACAGCAGCACAACACTTGATTGACATCAATATTTAGTCTGGTTGGCTGATAGCCTACGCACAGCAGCACTTCATCATTTATTTCCTTATAGAATCATAGCCGCGGAAAGGGTGCTGGAGGTGCTGCAGCACCCCTGGTAAAATGAAATACTTTGCTGAAGTTATTGAACAGGCAGCAGTAATTATATAATTCAGAATAGCCTACTACAACATAAGTAGGCCTATAATCTAGCCACAGAGGATCAATAGCTTCTTTAAAAAAAATGCCTAGCTGTGTATTGTGTGCAGCCCAATAACAAGGCATAGCCTACAGTGGGGAACGTGCAGCAAATCTGTCAGTGAACAGCATGGAGACAAAACAGGCCTTTCGCAATACAATCACGGTAACGCACCAGTTGGAGAGCAAATGGCTCCCGCTGAAAAGAAGACTAATCTGTCTGCAGTAGACTACTAAAACATTTGATCAACTTCCAAATAGGCCTATTGAGCGAACGTTGTTTTACAAGAGAAAGGAAGGTGCAACGGCCATCGCCAGCGAGTGAGCTCCTCATCACAGGGTGAGTCAGTGAAATTGGAAAGCTTATTTCCTCCTCATATTGTGAAATATGTGTGTCATGGGGGTGCCCTTTTTTCATTTGGAGCACCTGCCACCTGAAAGGTCTGTGCAAAGCCCTTCTGCTCTCCTGAACAACGACTTTGGCCTTCCACTGAGCTGCACATAGAAACACAATGACTAGAACATCCATCCCCATTTGAAAATAATGCTTTCTTATTTACCCACCGATGGTGGTGTTGCTAGGAGGCCAGGGTATCCTGTCTCGCGTAGTGCCACTCTATGTTATTGGTGAGTGGTGAAAAATCAGGTGGAAAAGAGAAGCTTTTCTGTTCTATTTATTCAATTTCTATGGTTCTGCTTCCCTGGTCAGGTGAATGACTTTCTCCTCTCCAGAAACAGAGCTGAGGTTAGAGTTAGGACAATATGAGAAAGGGGCGGAGATGGAGGTATGTAGTTATGGCTGGAAGGAGTCAGGATGTTAGTGTGTGTTCTTGACTGTGTGTGTGGGACGGGAGCCACCTGACGCAGTGAGCATGTGATGCATGCGCACACACACTGCACATTGACTCTGGCACGGGCACACATGTCCAGGGACAGGCTATTTCCGTCCCCTTGGCAAAGAAAGAAAAGGGGCCATCCACTTTGATTGGGACTGAGGGCAGGAGCAGGGTGATGCGATGCTCCATCCTTCCCTCCCCCTCCATTACTCTCCCCATTGCGCTCATCAGTATTGGGAGCAGTCAGTCTGTGAGGCTCACAGTACACCTCCCCTGCCTGCCTGGAGTCTGCAGCTAACAGCCCAGCTGGGAGAACAGCGCTAGCTTCAGTCAAGCTAGCATAGGCTAGCACCTACTGTAATATGGCTAATATACTTTGCTTCAGTTAGGCTAATACAGCCCATTTACATTCAGCCAACAAGGGCTAACGTCGGTAAGGCTAAGTAGGTTAGCGTGACCAAGGGGACCTACAGAGCTCCGAGTTTGGAGGAGTGAAAGCAAGGTAAGATGGGACGCCCTATGAATTTTTAAAAGAGAAGAACAAGAAGCCTGGTGCTTCTAGCTCACACTGGTTTATCTGTTATGATCTGATTCTGTGTACATGTTGTTGTGGTGCGCAACGTGCACACACACACTGGATTCATTTCAGTTTATTTCTCTGATCTATATGGGCTTGTTGAGTGCTCCTAGAGGACACAGACTACTGTGCTTTTTATGCCATGTCATTGTCTCCTCTCAGAAAGATCAAGGTGAAACTCTTAAACTCTCTCCTCAGTCTCTCTCTCTTTTGTTGTGCTATTGATCTGTTGTTGTGAGTAGTGCTCTTAACCCATGCTAATAGCCTAACTAGTGTCTGCGCTTGTGTGGCTTCATTCACATTGTGTGTGTGCGCCAGTGTGTGTGTGTGCGCCAGTGTGTGTGTGTGCCAGTATGTGCCAGTGTGTGCGTATGTGTCGTGCGGGTAGTCTGACGGACTGTGTTAGCTCGAGCCTGTCCAACCAGGCCACTAAAGATGATATGATGTTTAATCAATATAATGAAGGCCAGAGCCCAGTCAGCACTTCTCACATACTCTCACACACACACACACACAGCAGCTAGCGGACGAAGCACGGCATCGGGTGTCCAGTTAGGTTAGGGGTGTCAAACTAATTTTGCCCCTTGGGCCACATTTGGTCTCCAGTGATGTCCGCAGGGCTGCATTGGAAATGTGTTATATTTCAATGCTGTCAAATTTGACAAAAGAGAGTCCTCTATCCATTGTTTTGGGAATTTTCGATACTCCCTGAGTGCTTAGCTTTAACGGGATACTTCGGGATTTTGGCATTGAGGCCCTTTTATCTCCTTCCCCAGAGTCAGATGAAATCGCGGATACCATTTTTATGAGACTGTGTCCCATATGAAGTAAGTTAGAGGGTTTCGCAAAGCCAATGCTAACTAGGGCAATGACTGGAAGTATATGTGTATCTGCTAGCATGCCTGGCCTGATCTGAGTTAGGCCACCACTCGCTTTCCTGGAATCAACTCCCCCACTCTCTCTCTCCATCCATATCCCACTCTCTCATTCTCTCACTCTCTTGTTCTCTCCCATCACTTCCTCATTCACCCTTTTCTGATGTACAATAACAGAGCCAAACTTAACCATAGTGTGCTGACTGTTTTTTAATTTCACATGGTCTTTTCCAGCACAGTTCCAGTAACTATGGTGGATGCAGAACCAGGGCAGTACAACGTGGTTTTTCTGTGTTGTGAGAAGGATAGCTCACATCTTAAATGTGATGCAGGGCTTCCATCTGTCCACGTTAGATTGCTGTATAGATATAGGAGTGTCTGTTAAACGTGAGGCTTGGCCAAGAGAGGTGGTGGAACAGTTGTTTTGATTACTTTTCACCATTACGTTTACTTAGGCTACATACAATAAATGCTGTTAGGACATGGCAAACATCCCGTGAAATAATGTTGATTCGCTACAGCACAGAACATGCGTATGTCCTGTCCAGATGTGTGTACAGCTGTTATATGCAATGTCTCTGTGTGTGTGTTTTGTGGGTGTGTGTGCTGTTGTATTATTCTATCATATTTACTATAGCCTATTGTTTATGCATATTGTGTTGAAACTATACACGCGACCTTAAAATGCAGTTATTAGGCCTACGCTAACCAAATTGGCTCCAACCTTTGAGCTACTGGTATGGTAGGCATACCTACATTATTTTTTGTTTTTACATATAAAAAAAAATATTTTAAAAATTCTCCCCAATTTCGTGGTATCCAATTGGTAGTTAGTCTTGTCCCATCGCTGCAACTCCCGTACGGACTCGGAAGAGCCGAAGGTCGAGAGCCATGCGTCCTCCGAAACAACCCAGCCAAGCCACACTGCTTCTTGACACAATGCCCGCTTAACCCGGAAGCGCCAATGTGTCGGAGGACACACCGTGCACCTGGCGACTGTGTCAGCGTGCATTGCGCCCGGCCCGCCACAGGAGTCACTAGTGCGCGATGGGACCAGGACATCACTGCCGACCAAACCCTCCCCTAACCCGGACAACGCTGGGCTAATTGTGTGCCACCAAGTGCAGAGAGGGGGCTTCAGCAAATGTTCAAAATTCACCTTCTGCTACCATTTCTGTCAAGCCATCTACACATACAGTTTGACGTATAGGTTCGATAAATCCAACGTATGCACCACACAGAACGCACTGCAACTGCCTCTCCAACGCAACGCAGCGCTCCATTGGAAAGGAATGTGCTTCTGGTTCAACGACGCTGTCGTTTCATTTACAATATGCTGTGGCTATATTTGGATACCGTGTAGGCTAGCCTATGTGTTTTTACCAGCAATTTATTTTGTGAAAAGCCACATTTGTATTGTTAATTTTATTTATTTATTTATCATAACATCCCTATGAATAGCCTATGTTAACAAAGAAGGCCTAGATTGTACAGTGCCTTAAGTATTCCTTACCCGTTGACTTTTTCCACATTTTGTACCCGGGAAAAAAGTGATTTTAATTCTAAGACTGGAACATTTGTAAAATACCCATGTTTGCATGCCAACTCTCCTCCTCACTCACTCTTTACCTGCCTCACCTCTCCCTCTATCTCGCCTCCCCCTCTAGCCCAGGCTCTGGAGCGTATGATGAGTCCGACAGGTCCGAGCCCAAACCCCAACGTCCCGTCAGAGTACTGCAGCACAATCCCCCCCCTGCAACAGGCCCGGGCTGCAGGCACCCTCAACTCCCCTCCGCCCACCGTCATGGTGCCCGTCTCCGTGCTCAAAACCCCCTGCAGCGACGGTACTTATGCACCCCTTGAACTAGTATCAAGGGTTGCTGTTGTATAATGGTGTTCCCAAAAGTGATCAACATCTTCTTGCTCTCCATTGGATAGCATAGCCAGCCACAGTTTGGCTATAATGAAACATTTCCATTTTTATCATTTCCATTTTTACCAGATTTCCTGTTTTATTTTCCCTTGTTTCTCATTTGTATTCAGTGTTTCCCCTAGCATTGTGCCATGGCGTATGCTGTGATATGCTATCTGAGTGACTCAAACATTATAACAAAATCAATGGGGGCCCCATGCCATGACATTTTTGGAATTTTAGATTCTCCCAGACTGTCTATATTTTGGTGATTGTTAGTTCGACATTATCTTATTTTAAAAATATATATCTCCATTATCTTTTCAACATACTTTATATTTGGTTTAATTTAACACTGACAACGTTTAACCATCCCTTAAAATTATTTCCCCCAAAAAATTGTTTTGGTGAGTGGAGGCAATGTTTTAGCAGCGGCCGCTAATTTAATATAGGGAAACACTGGTATAAATTTAGCGCTCTAAACAACACTTTAAATAGGGAAATGGGGAAAATGACAGAAGTCCCTGTCCCTGTGTGGTGGATGTGTCAGGTTGTCCTCGTGAGCAGAAGCGTGTGTGGTTTGCAGATGGCATCTTGCCCAACGGAGAGGTGGCCGACACCACCAGGCTATCTGTGACTGGCAGGAGGAGTTCCCAGGAGTCCAGCCCTGTCACACCAGACCCCCCTACGGTAAGAGGAGGAGCTCTATATAGACACACACCCACGTAAAAGAGGCACCTGCTCATTCAAGGCTTTTTCTTTATTTGTACTATTTCCTACATTGTAGAATAATAGTGAAGACATCAACACTATGAAATACCACATATGGTATCATGTAGAAACCAAGAAAAAGTGTTAAAGAAATAATGAAAAACCCTGGAATGAGTAGGTGTGTCTAAACTTTTGATTGGTACTGTACACACACACACATTGTAAATCCCTAGATGCACACGTTTATTTATTTTCTCTTTCATCCCATCCATTTCTCATCCCTCCGTCTCTTCCAGGCTGGCAGCAGAGTATCCCTGGGCTTTGCAGCGGTGTCTGAGGGTGGTATGTTGGCCCCTGAGGTCCCAGCAAAGTTGGAGGTGGTGCGCCCCCCAGTGTCAGGGCCCTGGGACTATAGCCTGCTGTGTGGGCTAGGGAGCTGCGTAGAGAGGAGCCCCAGTCTGCTGCCAGAGGATGACGAGGGCCTGCCACCTCTACTCATCACCACCGGAGAAGAGGAGGAGGGAGGAGATCTATTGGTAGAGGAGCGACCTGCCCCCTGCCAGATCCTGCTCCTATTGGAGGAGGGAGGCCCACGACCTTTAACTTTTGTCCTCAACGCCAACCTGCTGGTCAATGTCAAACTAGTCAGCTGTGAGTAGAACATCCATCTCTACCCTCATGTAAAGTGGCTTCCTCACCTCTCCCTTCCTTTGTCTGCACTGATCTGAAAAGATGGGACTGTTGAAAGCAATATGGTGGATTCCTACTGGGTACATTCCCTGTCCACTTTCTTCAAATCAGTTCAGGTGATGGGAAGGTGAAAAAGAGAGGGTGTTACCTTGGAGTTTTGAGATCGAACGCAAACCTCCTTATTCCTAGTCCCAGTCCCAAACTAATGTGTTTCCTCACGTTGTGTCTCTCTACTCTCCTGTAGACTGCAGTAGGAAGTGCTGGTGTCTGGGCTCCAGTGGTCTACAGACAGTAGGGCAGAGGGAGGTAGTGTTCATCCTGGAGTGTCTGTCTGAGGAGAGATCTCTGCCCAAAGACCTGTTCACGCTGTACCTCTCCATCTACCAGGACGCACAGAGGGGTAGATGCGCACGCGCACACACACACACACAGCCTGTTCCTCTCCATCTACCAGGACTCACAGAGGTAGACGGAAACACACACACACACACAGCCTGTTCCTCTCCATCTACCAGGACTCACAGAGGTAGACGGAAACACACACACACACACAGCCTGTTCCTCTCCATCTACCAGGACTCACAGAGGTAGACGGAAACACACACACACACACAGCCTGTTCCTCTCCATCTACCAGGACTCACAGAGGTAGACGGAAACACACACAGACACACAGCCTGTTCCTCTCCATCTACCAGGACTCACAGAGGTAGACGGAGACACACACAGACAGACAGCCTGTTCCTCTCCATCTACCAGGACTCACAGAGGTAGACAGAAACACACACAGACACACAGCCTGTTCCTCTCCATCTACCAGGACTCACAGAGGTAGACGGAAACACACACAGACACACAGCCTGTTCCTCTCCATCTACCAGGACTCACAGAGGTAGACGGAAACACACACAGACACACAGCCTGTTCCTCTCCATCTACCAGGACTCACAGAGGTAGACGGAAACACACACACAGACAGCCTGTTCCTCTCCATCTACCAGGACTCACAGAGGTAGACGGAAACACACACAGACACACAGCCTGTTCCTCTCCATCTACCAGGACTCACAGAGGTAGACGGAAACACACACAGACAGACCTGCACGCATTTTGCATACCATTCACACAATTTTAGGTCCATGTACACTGGTACTGTGGTTTCTGACTCAGCCGTCTGAAATTGGAGCTGAGCCAATCTGAGGACTTGGCTGAGGAGAAGAATTCTCTGCTCCGACCAGCCCCCAATTGATTTTGATGTGATATGAAAGTAGAGGGCTGTATGTTTCTAGAACTGTACCGCAATTGAGAATCAATTCACGTTTAGATGGAGTATTTGGCTGTTTTGGTTTCCAGAGCAAATGCACCTTTCTAACAGAACATGTAAGGTCCTTGGACTATAAGGAGTAACGTTAGGCTCCATTAGTCCATCATTGGGTTACATTACCCCTACATTTTATTTGAAAGTGTCATTGAGGCCACTAGCAATATCCTTTAGGATCAAACATAAGACTTCTGTGTTGGCTACATTGTTTGTAATCACTTAAGACTCTAGGGGCTCTATTTTAACAAACCTAACGAAATGGTCAATCCAAGCACAGGCGGTAGCGCTATAGGTTCAGGGGTGTGTCAGAAATATTTTGGATATTGTCACTATCACAATTAGCGCTGCACTTGCTGACTTTGGTGTGAAAGGGCTGGGTTTTGATGAATCAACAAGTTGTGTGTGTGTCGAGGCTTAGCCCCTCACTGGCCAATCAGAACGTGCTTCATGGTCAAATAATATGGTTGCTTCAAGTTGTGTATTTACAATATTGTATGTAGTGCCTTGGAATCAACTCCAATTCCAATGTTAGTATGTTATAGTTTGCATAAAGGGCTTACACAAATGAAATAACAAAATGTAGAACTATCCTTGCTAAATATGTTAACTTGAACCCATCTGCAGTCCGCATTGTTCTAAGTAATGGCATGGCTTCAATAGCATTCACACTGACATAGGGTCTAGGCCATTACATTACATTATAGCTGAGCATGGACATGCCAAACATTGTCAATAAGCAATATTAAATTCAATATTGATAAGGCCTTAAAAGAGAACAAATCATTTGATTCAAACTAAAGGAAACAACTTGTTTTAAATAGGCTATGACACACTAACAGGCACCATAATTTCTCCACGTGGGCATACAATATTAAAACCAAGCAGACAATGGAGGGTTTTACACACATCCACACTTTTCACAGTAGCTGGACAAAGATCCTATATAAAGAGGGGGATCTCCATCTCCAGAAGTTGCAGTGCAAGTTGTCCCAATAATACCAGGAAGCTGAATCATTCTAATACATGTGGTTGTAACAAAATGAAAACGAAAAACAAGCAATCATTTTTATTTTTTGCGACAACAATAAATACATGTCCAATGTAACGTCGTAAAATCACCAGGATAAGAGAGACAATCGTTGCTGTTGATCCAGCCTTCGTTGTAGTTGGCCTAAGCGAGGGCTTGGGTTTTGATGAAACGGACAACAAATACAGGTTAAAGAGAACTTCCAAATACGAGGTTCTCATCGCTCGTTTCATGATGGGCATGGACACAGCCTAGATCATGGACGTTATTTTATGCAGGTCCAGAACGGGACCTGCCTGGCTAAAATAATGTGGGCCTGCCTAATTGCATAGATAAAAAGGGAATGTCAGCTCGCTATTTAACTCCTCTCAAACTTGATATTTTAATAAAGCTTTGGTGATTTTAAAATGTATTTCGAATTGGATTCAGGAGCCAAAACAATGTATCGACAGTCTTGACTACTTCGGGATTGCATTGGCAGACAAAAGAAAAAGCCTCCGTTGAGAGGAGGCTATCCTTGGTTTTTAAGAAAATCAAACGCAATGGGAAGTTTTTTGTCTGTTTCTAAATACGACGTATACAGGCACCATTACCCAACTCTTGTTCCATGTGCATATGGGCAGTGTGCGTCATGGCTGGATAGGCTGCGTTCCGTTTGTCAAAGTTCATGCCATAACCACCTCTAAAACCAACTTTTGGTGGGTCTTAAATATCCTTATCAGCGGTGCCTGAAATTTGATCTCGTTTTTGAGGACATGCCTAAAATATTTCCACCCCGCACATCTGAGCGAGCGCAAGCGAGTAGATAAAAGACGGGTGAATTGTCGAACCTGGCGTTAGGGCTGGAAAATGCCAGTGCGCTAGTTTTTACATGATGAAATTGCTAACTAACGTGCGTTTGACACGATCACCGCCTTAACGCCAGCCAAAAATAGAGCCCTAGGTTTCAGGAAATCGCAGTTACCGGTTCCTCAAAAATGCAAAATGCTCTAGTTTCCTAATGGTGGGAGTTGACTGACCCCCTTAGGTCCTCCCCCCACCCAACCTAAGGCCTACTCAAACATCAAAATCCTAGGGGGAGCCCTGATTTGTACATTTAAACATATTTCTAGTAATCTACTGAATAGCAACCAGTTTAGTACCCATAAGTCTATAGCCTACCATTTCTACTGAGGCAGTCTTCTGCCAACATCATTAGGCAAAAAAAAGGTGCATTTGCCTATAATTTGAGCAGTGTGGGTGTTGCATAGCGTGTCGTCGTGGGGGCCGGGGGTGCTGCCACCGCGCTGAAGTGGTACTCTGCACACACTGACCTCTGTCTCTCCCCCTCCCTTAGGGAAGTTTGTGGAGGAGCTGGGAAACGTGGCGTTCACAGGTAGTTTCCTGGGTAGTAAGGAGCACGGCGGGGTGCTGTTCTTCTCCCCTACCTTTCAGGCCCTGGAGGGCCTCTGTCTGCCTCCACAGCCCTTCCTCTGTGGCCTGCTCATCCAGAGGCTAGAGGTGCCCTGGGCCAAGGTCTTCCCCCTTAGACTGCTTCTACGGCTGGGAGCAGAACACAGTGGTGAGCCCCCAACAGTTACTAGCCTTGTCCAGGTTCAGTGGTAATAAATGCATGGTAAATAGTTTCATAAACATTACATATCTGCATCAGAAGTACCAATGCAAAATTACAAGACTTTTCTATTTTTCGAGTTATTACATAAATCCAGTTAGTGTCAAAGTCAAGCCAGCCTATTCCCTATAATGTAAACTCTAACAGAAATAATTTAAAATGTAGAACTTCAAATTAAATCATTTGCCCTCGTGACTACAGGTTTCAATGTCATTTTTTGCCAATTTGCAAACAAATTCTCTATGAATTTATTGTTACAAATAAGCTTGCATGTTTGCTAGCCAACTAGCCTGGTAACATTAACCCTACCAGCCGGCTAATGTTACTTTAGCACTGCATGAGTCAGCTAGTTGCTATCAACACCAAACTTACAGCTACTTTAAAGTAAACCAAAGTTTTGGAAATACATAGTGCCATCTAACCAGGTATCAAATAATGTTACCGGTATTTGCAGTTATCTAAAGTAGAGAGAGTTGGAGACTTACTGATTGACGGCTGAGTTAGCTGCCAATGAGAGAGGCGCTTCAGAGGGAGAGTCCGTTTCACTAGCCAAGGGAGAGTCAGCTAATCCAATTGTGATACAGTGAGGTAAATCCAAAGTAGATCAATTCCAGAGTCAATAATCCAGACGCGGGCGTTTGGGCACAGGAGACGAGGGAAAGAGTCAACAATAAAATAGCGATCGGGGGAAGGCTCCAGGCAGATGGAAATGATCACAACAGGACAGTCAGCTACTGTAGCACCCTAGTACTAAACTCAGGTTGAAAAACTCTGGTAGCCCACTTCACAGATATCATGCGGCCCCCACGTGTGGGGAATCTACAATTAAGTTACTAAGCCTTTGACCACATTGTTACTTTGAGTAAAAACGTACACTTCCTACTCTTTTAAATTAGTTTTTCTGATGTTTCAAACTTTTGAACTTGGCCAAGACCTAGATATGTGCTTTAGCCTGTAGACTATTGAGATCCTCTTACTTTGACTCTACTTTACAAACGTGGCCATAGTTTACAGTAATGACCTGATGAAATAATAATGAAATGATTGCAACAAGTGTTTAGACTGATGTTGAGCCTGATTCTAGTGACCTTTGACCCTATGTGGGTTGTGTTGCAGTGTACCCCAGTACGCTGGTCAGCGTCCGCTTCAGAGAGACTGTGTTCAGAGAGACCGGACACACCATCATGAACCTGCTTGCTGTAAGTACACACACACACATTATTTTAGTGTACACTTCAGAGTATCTTTTCTTCTTTTTGCAATTTGATCAATACAAACGTTGAATATAACAATTCACATCAAACCGAAGCTACGCAGTAAAAGTAGGTCTCCAGCCCTGATTTAACGCCGAGTTAAGAGAAATCTCCCTGATCCTCTGTGATGATCACTGAGCCAGCATATGCTGTGCAGTGCTCCTGAGTTCAGGTGAGGGCCAGCCGACAGAGGACCGGGATGACACACACAGAGCTAGATCAGGACTCCTGTGGGAGAGACACTGCAGTAGTTTGGTTCCCTGCCAACTTTTCACTGCTGGGAGAGAGGAGCCTGTGAGGGCAGGTCTAACTGGGTTATCATACCCTGTCTGTTACAGCTCTGAAACATCTTAAGATACTGTGTGTGTTAGACAATCATTTTTGAAAAGACTATGACGCATGTCATATGTCTGAGAGAATGTAGTAGGTCACATGCTATTAATGCCCTCAAGTAAGTTCTGTGTTGCGTTTTTGTTTCCAGGACCTGAGGAACTACCAGTACAGTCTGCCTGCCGTGGAGGGCCTGAGGATCCACATGGAGATGGGCCACAGCTACATAGACATTCCCAAGAGTAGCTTTACTGAGGTAAGACACAGCATTACAGGACTTGAGTTTGTTGGTATGTCTATTTTGTTTCTATCTGGTTTGAAGGACAAGTTAAAGTTTCAACTTTATTGTCCCAGAGGGTACATCAAGTCATAGGGCTGACAGCCATCAATACAAATATGCAGTTCCTTCAGAAAGTATTCCTACCCCTTGATTTATTCCACATGTTGATGTTACTGCCTGAATTCAAAATGGGTTAAATGCATGTATTTTTCTCACCCATCTACACACAATTCCTCATAATGACAAAATTCAAACCTATTTTTAGAAATGTTTGCACATTTTTGGAAAATGAAATACTGAAATATCCCATTTGCATAAGCATCTACACCCCTGAGTCAATACTTTGTAGAAGCACCTTTGGCAGCGATTACAGCTGCCAAGTCTCTTAAGAGTTTTCCACACCTGGATTGTGCAACATTTGCCCATTTATTATTTTCAAAATTCTTCAAGCGTTGTCAAATTTGTTGTTGATCATTGCTAGACAACCATTTTCAGGTCTTGCCATAGATTTTCAAGCAGATGTAAGTCAAAACTGTAACTCGGCCACTCAGGAACTTGCTTGGTAAGCAACTCCAGTGTAGATGCGGCATTGTATTTTAGGTTATTGTCCTGCTGAAAGGTACAAGCATACCCATAACATGATGCAGCCACCACTATGCGTGAAGATATAGAGCGTGGTACTCAGTAATGTGTTTTATTGGATTTACCCCCACATAACACTTTGTACTCAGGACACATTTTTTACAGTTTTACTTTAGTACCTTGTTGCAAACAGGATGCATGTTTTGGAATATGTTTTTATTCTGTACAGGCTTTCTTTTCACTCTGTCATTTAGGTTAGTATTGTGGAGTAACTACAATGTTGTTGATACATCCTCAGTTTTCTCCTATCACAGCCATTCAACTCTGTAACTGTTTTAAAGTCACCGTTGGCCTCGTGTTGAAATCCCTGAGTGGTTTCCTTCCTCTCCAGCAACTGAGTTGCCTGGATACCTGTATCTTTGTAGTGACTGAGTGTATTGATACACCATCCAAAGTTTAATAGCTTCACCATGCTCAAAGGGATATTCAATGTCCGATTGTTTTTATTTTTACCAATCTAGCAATAGGTGCCATTCTTTACCAGGCATTTAAAACCCTGCCTGGTCTTTGTGGTTGGATCTGTTTTTAAAATGTACTGCTTGACTGAGGGACCTTTACAGATAATTGTATGTGTGGGTACAGAGAAGAGGTTGCTCACAGCGTGAGTCCATGCAATTTATTATGTGACTTGTTACTCAAATTGTTACTCCTGAACTTATTTAGGCTTGCCACAACAAAAGGGTTGAATATTTATTGACTTTTCTAATTAATTATATAAAAATATACATCGTAGAAACATAATTCCACTTTGACATTATTGTCTGTAGGCCAGTGACATAAAATCTCAATGTAATCCACTTTAAATTCAGGCTGTAACAACAAAATGTAGAACAAGTCGATGGGTGTGAATACTTTCTGAAGGCCTATGATCGATGACAGAAGCAGCAGCACAAGTATAGCAAGCCAAAGTGTGTGCATTCTTAGTTCATCTCGTCAACAACATATCAACAATGTGCTGACGAAAACAACATCAACATATCCCCTTAATCATCAACAACATATTACCATCGCCATCCTCAACGTCATCATCCCTGGCCTACCACCCCCTCTTCCCTGTATTCAAAAGGGCAATGGCCATTGGGGTGAAGGAGTGTTAAGACCTGTTAATCTTAACAGTTGGTTAATCTAAACCGGGAAACCTGGAACTCATGGTGTAGAGGGTGGGCACAGTCAGACAGGATGGATTCTGCCTTCCTCACCACTTGTCTGCTGGACTCCTGAGATCCTACTGCCCACTTTCACTACTCTAGTTAGTGCATTTTTTTTTTAGCTTTTACACCAAGGTTGCAGTACCAGCAAATCAAAGAAAACGTTAAGACCGACTATGTACAACTTGACTACCTGGACAAGTCAGGAAACTCAGGAAACGGAGTTGAGACCAAAAAGGCATTGTTGGCCCTTCTTTCACAACATGTCAGTGTTACTAAAAGTTCAGTTTATTATCAGTCATTGTGCCAAGATACTTGTAGTTGTCTACAGTGTCTACCACCTGGCCCTTGACGATAGTGTTCTAGGGGTAGGGGTTTGACGCCTGAAATCCATACACCACATATCTTTGGTCTTTGTCATATTAATTTGTAAGAATTCACTGTCACACCAATATTAGCAAAATCATTAACAACAAGGGCACTTTCATCAGCATGCAGGAGACTGACTATTAATCGTCTGCAAACATCAGGACCAGTAGCATTAGAGCTAACTAGCATGATTATGCTAAGGCTTGGCTATGCTAATATGCTAAGCCAGGTTGCTATATGCAATTTGCTTTGGATTATAAATTAACTACCTGAATTTGGGGGTGGGTGTATAAAACCCCACCAACTTGCCATTAGTAGGGGAAGAGTGCCTTCTGCAGGTGTTCGAAAGAGCTGGAGATATGTGTTTCGATGCATGTATAACTTTTTGTGTGTTTTCTAGATGCTGAAGGTGGTGAACGCATCTAACGAGCATGTGATCAGTGTGGGCGCTGGCTTCAGCTCGGAGGCTGATTCCCACCTGGTCTGTTTCCAGAATGACGAGGGCAACTACCAGAGCCAGGCCAACAGCCAGCCTGGAAAGACACGCACAGGTCAGTACTAGAGGTCAGAGGACTGTTTTTTGTTTTCAAAGAACAGGGTCGTATTTAAAAAAAATGTATTAGCCTTTATTTAACTAGGCAAGTCAGTTAAGAACAAATTTACAATTATTTACAATGACGGCCTACCCCGGCCAAACCCGGAATACGCTGGGCCAATTGTGCACTGCCCCACGGGACTCCCAATCACGGCCGGATGTGATACAGCCTGGATTCAATCCAGGGACTGTGGTGACGCATCTTGTACTGAGATGCAGTGCCTTAGACCGCTGCGCCACTCGCAAGCCCGATTCAAGAGGGCACAAAATTTTTAGTTGTGGACAAGTTCAGGTAGTTCCTTCCTGTTTTAGTCCATTTTCTTCATTTTAGTGTATAATGAATATGACTCTGATAAGAAGCAGATCCTATAGGTCACAGGCCAGTGACTCGAGCCAGTGCCTCCATGTAACCTGAATAGAACTGAACTGTTTATATACCTGCTGTGTTACTCAGTCTGTGACCTTATTGTCTAGTTACGGGGGCCAGCTTCGTGGTATTCAACGGTGCTCTGAAGGCTTCGTCGGGCTTCATCGCCAAGTCGAGCATCGTGGAGGACGGTCTGATGGTGCAGATCCCCCCAGAGACCATGGAGGCCCTGCGCGCCGCCCTGAGGTTGCAGACGGACTTCCACATCCCCTGTGGCAAGGCCGACGGAGGGGAGCTCCGGGACAACATCACCGTGCGCTGGGTCGACTGGAGTGCTCCTGTCAACGCTGGGTAAGGGTAATACACACATGCGCGCACATGCATTTACACACACACACTGGGGATTTTCTCCCAGGTGCATGATTGGTTAATTAGTTTGTGTCCTTACAGTGTGACCAGTGGTGTGGACGGGAAGCCTCTGGAGGGGGTCCACAGTGTGAGGATTCAGCAGGACACAGAGTTTGAGTCGGACGGACGCACCATCAGGTGTACTGAGGTAGGAAACACACAGTTCATACGATACACTACTTTTATTGCCCATTTGTATTACAATAACAATTGACCTACATGTGAAGTCCGAGCTCTGTTCACCTTCTCTCACATCACAACTCTCTGAAACAATTCAGTCTCACTTACACTGGTCTGTCTATCTGACTCTGCCTGTCCCTCCCTCCAGGTGTTCTACGTGTTGAAGAATCCAGACGTGATCCTGTCTGCGGTGCTGCCGTCCTGCTGTGTGTTCCAGAGGGAGATGGCTGTGGCCAGCTGTAGTGCTCTGACCCCTCACCTCTCTGTCCTGTCAGCCAGCGGCATCAACTCCCTCGCCCTCCGAGTCTCCACACAAACAGACATGGTAAATAACATACTATAAAGTGTCAAGCAATACACTATGAAAGGGACTGGGTATTGCCCCTCTTCTTACCAGGCACTTGCGGACAAATGTGTGTATGAAAATATCTATAATTTAGATTTTATTGATGGCTGTATTAATAAAATATTGTACTAGTCGGTGTTACTGTTCCATCTCTGAAACATAGTGACTGTATGCCCGTTGAACAGTACAGTCATACTATAACTCTGTCTGCGTTTGTGTGCGTCCCAGGTGGAGTACCAGGCGGGTTCGGGAGGCAGGCTCCTACCCCAGCGCTATATGAATGAGCTGGACAGTGCTCTGATCCCCGTCATCCACGGAGGCTTGGCCAGCGTACCACAGACAGCCATGGACATGGAGTTTATCTTCTACATCACACACACCATTTAACACACACACGCACACAGTCTCACACATGGAAACACACACACTTTTAAACACACACAGTACGTGCAAATACGAACACGCACATAAACACGCAAGTTCAGTTGCACACACACAAACTTTTAGACACACGCAAGCCTGTATGTCTTTGCACAGAGAAAAACGCTAGAGCTCAGAGGACAAGCTGGCAGGACCTGAGGACACAAACAGCCATTATGACATGGCTTGTGACCGGGCTGAGGACACATGCACAGCCAATCAGGCGTAGCTAACGACTGAACTAAAGACACGCCGCCAATGGCAGGACATTCCCACATAACCTCTCACTGGAGGCCAGAGGTGTAGGCCTTTGTCCCTGGATGGACAGTGGGGAAACTGGAACACGGACGTGACTTTCTGCCTAAGAAAAGTCACCAACGCTGCTTTAACACACAAGGCCAAACACTAAACACATAACAACAACCAAAAAAACAACCCAAACTATCCTGACACTGACTATTCTCATCTCTTCCTGTTCTGCCTTCTTGGCTCCTTGCTGGTATCGGTCTGTCAGCCAGTCAAGGAGCACCTTGATGAATGTTTCCAACAAACAAAGATGTGTTCACTGTATATTTAGAATGACCACATGGTAAGAAATTATGAATTATAATGATGTTACTTGATTGACAGCTGTACACCACACTTGAGAAGAGCAGCACGAGACTCTGTCGACGTGAAAGGTTAATCGTCATTTGAGGATGTGAATGCTATTTTAGAATGAGGAAATAGCCTATGTGGTAATTCTGAAGTAGCTTCTCGTAAGCCTGCCATTCTAGAATGACGTTTCAAACTTCCTCTCTCTTCAACAGAGTGTGCAGCCGCGTCTTCCATGTGGCAGACCAGTGGTATCTGGATGTTATGTGGGAAGTTCCCTGACACAACTCACTGTCCCGTCTTGTCCAAATGTATAGAAAGTATATGTCGCATATACAAATTGTATTGAGATTTTTTTTAAGCTTTAAAGTACTATTTTTGGAAACAGTTCCTTAAATGGAATCAAAGTTTATATTTTCGATAGGATGTTGGCTAGCTGAGTCACTTTCGCAGGTGTAGTACCGATAAATTCAGAGGAGCACAGAGAAAAATATGTGAAGAGTTCCCTTTAGTCCCCTTGATGTCAACTGAAATGTAACATACCAGTGGGATTAGTCCACCAAGTCGAACCAAATACTGCTGCAAAACATGAACATTTGCAACAAAAAAAAAGATAAATAAAAAGGCATTGATTCACTTTCCTATTTGGAAAGACGAGACTCTCACGAACACGATGGTGTTCTCCATTTTGATCTACGTCCCCCACAAGCGTCTTGGGACTTGCCTGAAGTCGGTACAGACGAATTGCCAACTTCTGTCTGTAGCGTCCGAACAGTTTGGGCTACACACTAAAATGACCCCTATGTGTAAAGGTGAGACTCACGACCACGCACATGTCAGTTGTTTTCCACTAGTACGCCCACAGGCCTCACAAGACTTGTCTGAAGGTACTTGGTACCAGTCAACAAAATCATATTCAGACCCCTTGACTTCTTTCACATTTAGTTAGGTTACAGCCTTATTCTGAAATTGATTCGATAAAAATTGTTCCTCATCAATCTACACAACACCTCATAATGACAAAACGAAAACAGGTTTTTAGAAATGACAGTATTCAGACCCTTTACGATGAGGCTTGAAATTGAGCTCAGGTGCATCCTGTTTCTATTGATCATCCTTGAGATGTTTCTACAACTTGATTGGAGTCCACCTGTGTTAAATTAAATTGATTGGACATGATTTTGGAAAGGCACACACCTGTCTATATAAGGTCCCACAGTTGACAGTGCATGTCAGAGCAAAAACCAAGCCATGAGGTCGAAGGAATTATCCGTAGAGTTCCGGGACAGGATTGTGTTGAGGCACAGATCTGGGGAAGGGTACCAAAACATTTAGGCAGCATTGAAGTTCCCCAAGAACACACAGTGGCCTCCATCATTCTTAAATGGAAGAAGTTTGGAACCACCAAGACTTTTCCTTCCTAGAGCTGGCCGCCTCGCCAAACTGGCCTGAATGCCAAGGGTCACGTCTGGAGGAAACCTGGCACCATCCCTACGTTGAAGCATGGTGGTGGCAGCATCGTGCTGTGGGGATGTTTTTTAGCGGCAGGGACTGAGACTAGTCCGGATCGAGGGAAAGATGAACGGAGCAAAGTACAGAAAGATTCTTGATGAAAACCTGCTCCAGAGTGTTCAGGACCTCAGACTGGGACAAAGGTTCACCTTCCAACAGGACAATGACCCTAAGCACATAGCCAAGACAACACAGGAGTGGCTTTGGGACAAGTCTCTGAATGTCCTTGAGTGGCCCAGCCAGAGCCCGGACTTGAACCCGATCTAACATCTCTGGAGAGACCTGAAAATAGCTGTGCAGCAACGCTCCCCATCCATCCTGAGAGCTTGAGAGTATCTGTACACCTCCCCCACACACGCATTGTGTCACCTCAATGCTTCCATATATGGTAGTGTTATACGTTCTAGTTCCCATGTCCTGTCCAGCAGTAACAGGATGTGCTGCATAAATAAATGACTGATTTAAAGGTGGCTGCTGTATCCTCACTAGCACATTGCTTAGCTTACCTGATAGTTTCTGTCCTCAGTGATTCTACATTTTCTATTGTGAGGACTGTGCCCTGTCTTGTTGAAATGTCAGTCACTTACAGAATCGTATGTACAGTATTTAGGCCCCAGACCTGGTAGAAATGGGTAGTTTGTCTAAGAGAGTGACGTTGCCATTAATCACCAGGTTAAGGTCATGTTTCGTCTTCTTGTGGTTAAGGTTTGGGTTAGGTGATATGTGGTTACGGGTAACTGCTGCCGTGACTCATGTATGTGCTATAAGCTGACTGTGAATCGGGACTAGTCAACATATTTTGATTTTGTATTAATCAAATGAGATCTTTAAGTTCTTGTTAGGAGTTCCAACTGTTAGCTAAAGTAAATGCTCCATTGATGTGAACATCCACATGAGAGATGGAGAGCGTGAGAATAGTTTTTTAGAAATGTACATAAATGATAGATTTTCTGTCATTTGTATCAGGAGTACATTTGTTTTCGAGGTAAAAAATGTATTCTTCTCACTATTAGTGATTTAAGAGAACTTTACAATTAGTAAACTTTCCAATTCAAATAATAATAATCCAATTCAAATGATATTTTTGCTTTCAAAAAAAAGGTTAAAATGTATTGTTTGATGTAATTCACCCGTATTTATTCATTAACACCAGCTTTATTTGGTAAACCTGGTATCTGGGTCTCATTGAGCTCTTCAAACAATATTCATTTATAAATATTTCACCTTTACTAAATAAAATCATAGCTTTATGTAAATTGCTTTTGTTTTTCTGATTTAGTTTTATTGACTGCTGGATTGTCTTTTCCCCTGCTGCCTGTTTGGCTGTTTCTTTCTACTTCATTCACCCACCAATCAAGTTCGCCGTGCAGTAGGCTACAGCCATCAGAGATGGTAGTAATGTTGTTAGAACTACAGCATCCTCATACATCTATGAAGTTCTGATAATACTTATGACAGGGGTTCCCAACCTTTGTTTGACCCATGACCCCATTTTGATATAATAAAATTGCGACAGCACCATGTAAAAAAATAATCATAAGAAAACGATGTAATCAAACAGCCAATTTTTTTTATTTTTTATTTGTGTCCCTGACAGTCTGTTACAAGTCAGTCTGACAGTACATTCACAGTATTTCAATTTGAAGGAAGTATGGTTTGAAGTGACTAAAATTGCCCATTTTCAAATCAGGCGACCCTTAGTTTAGAAAACGCTGACTTATGAGTTCATAATGTAAGTGTAGTTGAAACATTTTTATAATTTATTTTTAAATGTATATGTATTCGCCAAATCTGATTGGATCATAGATGAAGACTATTGTTAGTTTGTGTAGACCCTCTCTAGTGGCACTAGTGATTAAAAATAGAAAGTGAAGTGTTCTCCAGTGCAAGGGTGCAGTACAGGCAGTAAGTAAACATTTCACGGTAATTGTATTCGCTGCATGTTGGGTGCACATGAGAATTCTGCTGAAACCGAACAGACCT
This sequence comes from Oncorhynchus mykiss, assembly GCF_013265735.2. NCBI lineage: Eukaryota > Metazoa > Chordata > Actinopteri > Salmoniformes > Salmonidae > Oncorhynchus > Oncorhynchus mykiss. The sequence continues at coordinate 1,763,191 of NC_048593.1, forward strand.
GTCATATTTTGTAGGACTTTTTATTTGCTTTTGTTGCAATGAGTTTACCCCCAGTATTTGATTTAGGTTCTGTCAAGTTTCTTCTGTCCCTCATGGAGATATGATTTCTCTGGTGGTGTAACTGTGTGCGACCACACTGGATTTTTTCCATTCTACAGTCAGTGGACAAGGTAGGCTTGTCCACTCAACTTAAAGACCTAGTGTTATGGAGTTATTTCCGTGCCAAAATACATTTAATTTGAATTCTGTAATTTTTTTGATGTGTTTTAGGATATTGAATTAGATGTTTTTTCCTTCCACAAAATTGAATCATTGAATTCATAAATGTAACTTTCATGATTTGAAACGGAATTTAATGAATACTGCATTGTTTTAAAATTCAATTGAAATGTAATTGCATATTCAATATTTATACAGTGTACAAAACATTAGGAACACCTTCCTAATATTGAGTTGCACCCCCTTTTGCCCTCATAACAGCCCCAATTTGTCAGGGCATGGACTCTACAAGGTCTCGAAAGCATTCCACAGGGATATGCTGGCACATGTTGACTTCAATGTTTCTCGCAGTTGTGTCAAATTGACTGGATGTCCTTTGGGTGGTGAATCATTCTTGATACACACGGGAAACTGTTGAGCGTGAAAAACCCAGCAGCGTTGCAGTTCTGTTCAAAGGCACTTCAATCAGTCTTGCGCATTCACCCTCTGAATGGCCACATACACAATCCATGTCTCAATTGCTACAAAAAAATCCTTATTTAACCTGTCTCTTCCTCTTGACCTTCAGATTGAAGTGGATTTAACAAGTGACATCAATAGGGGATCATAGCTTTCATCTGGTCAGTCTGTGTCAGGAGAATAGCAGATCTACCTAATGTTTTATACACTACGTTTCAATATCTTAAATATTTTATGTGTAGGTCCATGTCAAAACGAAGAGTGGAAAACAGCTAGTTTTCATTTCTGAATTTGAAAATCAGAAATGCACTTTCATTTATTGTGTCAATTGGACATGGAAATAACAGAAAATTGTTAAAACATTTTATAAAAACTCATTTTTGTTTTGTTCATACTTGGAAGTACACGCCCCCTCATAGCATATTCACCTGCTTTAGGGGGTACGTTAACAGACTAGATTGGCAGCTCAAAGAAGGGATTAGACTGAGTGTGACCGGAAGATAAAAATAGAACCAACTCAACTGAATAAAGTTGGCGTGCACTATCTGACTAGCTAGTACTACCTGGTTACTGGCTGTACTCATGCGAGCTAGTGGAAGTATATTAAACCCTCAAACTGCTCCAAGATGAAGCTGCCTGGCCAGAGCTGCAGAAAAAGGTTTTCTGGTGGACCCTCTGCCCAGCGCTTTAGGCACTGTGATGAGTTCTGTGCCCACTCACACAGGCCTGGCACCCCAGGAGGCTCTGGCATCAGGTGGAGAGTGTGGGCTCCTGGATTATTTCTGAAAACATATTCACAAGCGTGTTGATCAGCACTATGCCCTATTAGAAAATGTCTATTAACATTTGTTTCATTGGTTTTAATACTTGAATCAACTAAAGATGCATACATTCATGTTCTCCCACATATATTACTGCAATGCCCTACTCAGTGGTCTCCCCTCACATCATCAACTGACATGTACAAAAAGCTGGTTCTCATCAACACCCACCTGTTACCCCATCATCCCTGTACTCTGTGATTTACACTGACTCCCCATGAAAATGAGGCTTGACATTAAAAGTTCTCAAATTCAACACCTGCCCACCTGTCAGAGCTCAGGTTATTTCTTCAATATTCTAAACCTCCCATTGTTAGATCAATGACATCACACATTCTATCCTCTAAAAGCTTTTCAACCATACGATTCCTACTTCCACCCACCCCTCCAACCTTTCTAGACCAACCAGATTGTAGACCAACTACACTATAGACCTTAGAGACCAATTACATTATTGATCCAGACAAATGTTTTCTTTTCAGAATCCTCCGGAATTTAAACCTTGGTCTAAAAATAAATTACAAATATTATTCTCACACATCCTGAGCAGCAAAGAATTAGGGTCAACGTCTGTATTGAACTCCAAACTTGAATCATTAAAGACTTTCTGGATTAAAACCTGACTGAAAGCTTTGTTCATTCACTTAGTTAACTCTATTAAAACCATGTGGATTGTTGCAGTTAAGTATGACTTCACAAGACCGTCAGAGGATCTGTATCATCTGGGATGTAACTTATATTGGTTCATTTGTAATTGTTTTGGTACATATTACTCATTCATACCACTTATTTAAAAGGCAAAGGAATTCCAAATCTGCTGGCCCAAGTTGCGAGCAAGAAGATCATTTCTGAAGAGCTACTGCCAGAATCTTTGGAAGCAGCAGACCTCTACCATTAGTACCTGGGAGCCTCAACCATTCCACAGGAAGTTTAACACCCTGTAATCAGACCTGGCAGCTTTGCTTGACAGTACAGTCAATATGTTATAGGCCATATCAAGGTGCATTGTCACAGCACAGTGATACACTAAATGGCCAAAAATATGTGGACACCTGCTCGTCAAACATCTCATTCCAAAATCATGGGCATTAATATGAGGTTGGTCCCCCCCTTTGCTGCTATAACAGCCTCCACTCTTCTGGGAAGGCTTTCCACTAGATGTTGGGACATTGCTGCGGGGACTTGCTTCCATTCAGCCATGGGTATTTGTGAGCTAGGGCACTGGTGTTGGGGCGATTAGGCCTGGCTCCCAGTCGTTCCAATTCATCCCAAAGGTGTTCGATGGGGTTGAGGTCACGGCTCTGTGCAGGCCAGTCAAGTTCTTCCACACCGATCTTGACAAACCATTTCTGTATGGACCTCGCTTTGTGCACGGGGGCATTGTCCTGCTGAAACAGGAAAGGACCTTCCCCAAACTGTTGCCAAAAAACTGGAAGCACAAAATCGTCTAGAATGCTGTAACGTTAAGATTTCCCTTCACTGGAACTAAGGGGCCTAGCCCGAACAATGGAAAACAACCCCAGATCATTATGCCTCCTCCACCAAACTTTACAGTTGTCACTGGGGGCAGGAAGCATTTTCCTGGCATCTGCCAAACCCAGATTTGTCTGTCGGACTACCAGATGGTGAAGCATGATTCATCACTCCAGACGCATTTCCACTGCTCCAGAGTCCAATGGCAGTGAGCTTTACATGACTCCAGCCAACCTTTGGCATTGCGCATGGTAATCTTAGGATTGTGTGCGGCTGCTCAACATGGAAACCCATTTCATGAAGCTCACGACGAACAGTTCTTGTGCTGACGTTGCTTCCAGAGGTCGTTTTGGAACTTGGAAGCAAGTGTTGCAGCCGAGGAAAGATTTTTATGTGCTTTTCGCTTCAGCACTCGGCAGTCCCGTTCTGTGAGCTTGTGTGGCCTACCACTTCAATACTGAGCCGTTGTTGCTCCTAGACGTTTCCACTTCACAATAAGAGCACTTACAGTTGACCGAGGCAGCTTTAGCAGGGCAGAAATTTGACGAACTGACCTGCTGGAAAGGTGGCATCCTATTATGGTGCCACGTTGAATGTCACTGAGCTCTTCAATACGGGCCCTTCTACTGCCAATGTTTGTCTATGGAGATTGCATGGCGGTGTTCATCATTGAATTGGCGAGGGCACTTGAACAGTCTGCAGCACCCGGCCTCACCCTACTGGAAGTCAAATGATCTGGTGCTTCTGTCCCCAACCAAGGAGGACCTTACCTACTGTTTCCCTCTACGTTCTGCCCTTGAGCAAGACAGTTAACCCCCAACAGCAACTGCTCCCCGGGCGCCTTAAGGCAGCCCTCCGCACCTCTCTGATTCAGAGGGGTTGGGTTAAATGTGGAAGACACATTTCGGTTGAATGCATTCAGTTGTGCAGCGGACTACCCTTACAAAAAAAGATTGCACTTTTGATACTGCAATAACCGTGCAGTAACTGCAGTCGACTATGGTATTTTGGAGGCAGTAATTGCAGAATAACTGCATTTATATGGCACTGTAACTGCAGTTACACTGCAAAAGTACTGCAGTAAAAAAATTGTGTTATTATTGACGAAGGATTTGTGGCGTACTGCAGTTATACTGCAACCTAACTGCAGTTGTACTGCAGTTATACTGCAACCTAACTGCAGTTGTACTGCAGTTGTACTGCACTCTGACTGTAATCTTTTTTCGTAAGGGTAGATCCCCTTTCCTTTCCCTTTACTATGCCCACAAGCCTTTAGAAACAACTGGACAAGACCAGGCACTAAATTAGACTGGGGGCGAAAGATAACTTACAACATTATTGCCTGATGATCTTCTGAACTCCCAATACCTTTCTAATAGATTTCAGTCACATCAAACCAAACTGTCTTCAAAATGAAATACTGTCATAAATACAGCCAGACGTGTTTCGGAGGAGGCATGATTCACAACCACCGCCTCTCCCAAGTCCATACGGGAGTTGCAGCGATGGGACAAGACTGTACCTATCATTTAGATATCATGAAATTGGGGAGAAAAGGGGGTAAAATATATATATATATATACAGTATATATTGCCAGACTGATTTGTAATAGACCTTCGTAGACCAAATTAAGAAAGTAAACATCGCCTGCTGATTACATAACTTTTTTTTTTTACATGGTGTGGTCATAAAAAAAATGGGGTTGCTGGCCAAATTTTGGGGGGAATACTGTTATTGCATCAAATGGTTGTTTTATGCAACAGAATAATTTTTGGGGACCTACACTAATCTGTGTGTGTGGACAGAAAGTGGGCCTCTGAGAGATTTAACACTGACAGTAGATTTACGATGGATTGGTGATAAAACAACATTCCGTTCCATGATTAGTGTCTGTGTGCCTGTCTGTTGGTAACAGGGAGAACCAATCTCCAGTTTCTTTAAAGAAAGGATTTACAATTCTAGGTTGCATTAGTATGTTTGTACAAGCAAGCAGTTAATGAACTAGAGATATTTGGTGCCATATAAATCTTGATGTCTGCTGCATGAGAGCAAAATGTGCCTTAGTTTAAATTCTCTCATCTGTGATTTGTCATGAACATCCAGGAGGATGGACTTTGCTATACAATTCTGTGGTTTAATCCTGCTGGTTGGGCTCTCAATTAATCATCTACGGGAGGCTCGTTGACAAGCTCCATTACTGCAGTAATTAAATAATAAAGTTGACTTGTTTTGAAGAAATGTAAATGTCTCTTCTTTTGATTAAAATAATTCCACGACCAACTTCTGGGTTAGGTTGATCACATAATTAAAAAATAAGAATTAAATACGGGACAAGGCAACGATTTTGCGGGACATATGCGGGGCAGTGCACGTAATTTAAAAAAAATGTGGGCATGTTAATGGATCACGTTCTAAAGGCGACAAAGTTCTGCTGTATGAAGCCTTGGTGAAACACCTTAAATTGTGGAAGAGCGTAATATATGATGCAATCCTCTAGTGATCCAGCAGATGGTAGTGAGTACCTCAGTTACCATGTGAGGTTAGTGTGTGAGACGGCAGAAGATGACGTAATGGCTCCCTGCGTGGAGGCCAGCCACGTCCAGTGACATAATAAACAACAGGAAAGGATCAAAACAGCGCTTGACTTGGGATGAAAGAGGTGCAGGAGCTGTCTTTTTTCAAGTTGGTCCATGTTCACAGAAATTCCCAAATGACATTATGCTATAGAGACCTCTGGTTATTCACTGTGAAGGGTTCATACACATTTTGACAGATGGAATTTCATGACTTTTCCATGACTTCTCCATTACTTTTAACCAAATGTCCATTACCTATAATTGGTGGCGTTTCTATGTAGCCTACATGAAAAAGTCAACATACAGTAAATGTAGTATTGACACTAGAAGGCTGCTAGTCTCTGATTCCATGTAGGCCTACTATCTCCCCCCTACAAAGTAGAATAACTACACTGTATAAAACACGTGGTCAACTCCCCATCTGGAGAGATACTGGGTGTGCAGGCCCTGAAACACACCGAGTCTGCTACCCTGGTGCGGCAGGGTAGCCTAGTGGTTAGAGCGTTGGACTAGTAACTGGAAGGTTGCAAGTTCAAATCCCCGAGCTGACAAGATACAAATCTGTCATTCTGCCCCTGAACAGGCAGTTAACCCACTGTTCCTAGGCCGTCATTGAAAATAAGAATTTGTTCTTAACTGACTTGCCTATAAATTAAATCAACAATGCAAACAAATACTTTTATGTCTTTAGACAATTATTCACTCATTCAATGAATCACGGATAAAATGGATCAGGTAGGTCACTTCAAAGCAAGGTAGACATGTTTATCTATAACCTTATGAGGCTAAAATAGTCATGATTCAGAAGATATCTATGCACAGCATGGAAGTTATTTGTCAATTAGGCTATTCCTCTAACATTTATAGCTTTGTTGTCGGAATTACATGTCTAGCCTGCTGTTTTATAGAGGGAAATCCCAGCTTTCAAATAATGGTGTCAGATTTATTTCTCAACAGTCAATGACATTAATGCTTATGGCTAAATAGTTAGCTTGTAGCATGGCTAGTTATGTTTTGAATTGGCTATATAGTTAGTCTATTATTATTTTATAGGCTTCCAGCTGCAGAAATGTCCCTCTCTCCTCGGGCAACAGCCCACTCGCACTGGAACACAAGCAGATGATGCACAGCACACACACAGAGACGCGCTGAAGGCCTAATTCTGATCATGGCTGATATGTCATTTTTTAAGTGATTGATAATATATTTAAAAAGGAAAACACAATATTAAAATTCCATGACTTTTCCAGGATTTTCATGACTGTAACCCTCATTAGACACTTTTGACTAGCGTATCCTGTGTATTCCGGCTGGCCCATTCTCAATCTGCGCATTCTCAAACTCAGTCTACTGCATAACAGTCTACTGCATAACCGGATTCACAGACTAGCAGCAAATAAACTTGAACAAAGCGGAATCAGGATATGAATGCCCACTCTCCATTGCTATTCAATGCAGGTCCTTCCTTCATTACACTATGATCAACATTTTTGCAGGGGTGTAGACAGTAATTCGTTAGTGGGTCGGCCTTCTGAGGAGTATTTTTTAAATAATTATGTATTTTTGTTGTTGTTTTTTGATCCTGTTTGACCCTGTGTCTACCCAGGCCCACCCATGCCTTCACCCCTGCCTTCACCCCTGCCTTTTGTTTTGAATCTGGGCTTGTGATATCCCACTTTGTTTGATAGAGGAGCCTGTATGCAGTTTTACCTGCACAATTGGTGGCTGACTAAATACTTTTTTGCCCCACTGTATATTATATAGCTAGATATCACAAGATTATTTGTTTTTTCCTGTCATCACACTATACCCATTTAGAAACAGAGACAATGAATTGATAAAAGCGTTATTGACAGCAATATATTGGAGATCGTTATTTTAAAACCTTCAAAAAGAAAAATCACTCATTCCTTTCCGTTATGACAGCATTTCAAACCGGTCCTGGGAAACACAAGTGGTGCACGTTTCGTTGTTTTCCTTAGTACTACACAGCTGTTTCAAATAATCAAATCTTGATGATGAGTTCGACGTGCATTTCTGTGCACACAACATCAAATTCGTTCTGATGGATGCTGCATGTTCCTTGAATAGCGCAAAAGATTTTTGGGGTACACTGCTTTTTGACTTCTAGCCTCCCAAGGATTAAAATATTTGAGGAGGAACAGGAAAACATGCAGCCGGAGAGAACCGTTCTCAGGCTGAAAAGCCTATCAGCCACAAGGTGGTCCTCCAGGAAACAGGCCACAGAAGCGGTAATACAGAGCCTGTCCGCGATCCTTGAAGCCCTGCACGGAATAAAGCACCATCACCATACAACACCAAAAACGGCATCTGAAACCAATGGCCTGCTCTGAAAAATTAGCACATTTGAGTTTTAAATGATTTAAAGAAGTTTAAAGAAGACGAACACCCTTTCTAACTACCTTCAAAATAATTTGAGAGATGCCGTGGATCTAACTGATTTTAATTGACATCTGGCTGAGATCTGACGGATGCCCCCATGACAAGATGGAGAACAGTGCAAAATCGATGGCCCAACAAAACAATGCAACAACTGAGTTTGCAGAGGAGAGGGCGCGCAAGAGGGAAAGGTTTCATGAACAGGACGAGCCAATTCAGGAAAGCAGAAGGCACTTAACCCAGAAGCCAGCCGCTGCAGTTACCTGGCCAGCCACTAGAGCACGATAAGCCAAGTGAAGCCCCCTGGCCAAGCCCTCCACAAACTAGGACGACGCTGGGCCTATTGTGCGCTGGCCTATGAGACTCCTGGTCACGGCTGGTTGTGACACAGCCTGGGATCGAACCCGGGTCTGAAGTGACGCCTCAAGCACCGCAATGCAGTGCCCTAGACTGTTGTGCCACTCCGGAGGCCCCAAGACCAACAATTACAAACATCAACAAAAAATAAAAATAGAAATAACTTATTTACATAAGCATTCAGACCCTTTGCTATAAGACTCGAATTTGAGCTCAGGTGTGTGCTGTTTCCATTGATCATCCTTTAGCTGTTTCGACAACTTGATTGGAGCCCCGCTGTGGTAAATTCAATTGATTGGACATGATTTGGAAAGGCACACACCTGTCTATACAAGGTCCCACAGTTTAGTCGAAGGAATTGTCTATAGAGCTCTGAGACAGGATTGTGTCAAGGCACAGATCTGGGGAGGTGATATTCCTCTTCTGGTGTACTAATACTTTTCACTGTGCATCTACACACCAGTCTGTATCCTTTTAACTGTGAGTAATGCGCTAATTGAGCCTATCAATTATTCAACGATCACTCCAAAGCTCTTGCAATGTCCGGGATTGTCAATACTGTGTGGTTTGGATGTGTATTGGAAATGTGTTAGTAGTTAGGCCTAGTATTACCTTGGTGCCTAGGTTAAAGTTGATGTATACGGTTACATACTTCATGTGTTTATGGGACAGTTTGAGAATCGATTTACCGACTTTAGAGATATGGTAGAGTATTCTCTGTGCTCAACCGAAAGCGCCCTGGTTCAGAAAATAATATGATTGAGCTCGCATATTTCTACTCATATTTCTACTAATTTCCAACGATAGGCACCGAGCATATCCAAATCTGACCATTCTACATAGAATCTACAAAACCATTTACATCAGCAGTGCCAGTGAAATTCCAGCCTCCTGAAGCTCATCAAGAGCTACTTGCTTGCATTCATGAATGACGCATGACTATCCAAACTCACTTTGCTTTGTATTGAGCGGGACATAGACGTTGACAAAGTGGTTGGCAGGTTTGCCAACATGAAGGAGAAGAGGATAACGTTTTAAAACGGGACCTTGATTTGTACATACAGTTGAAGTCGGAAGTTTACATACACTTAGGTTGGAATCATTAAAACTCGTTTTTCAACCACTCTACTTCTTGTTAACAAACTATAGTTTTGGCAAGTCGGTTAGGATATCTACTTTGTGCATGACACAGGTAATTTTTCCAACAATTGTTTACAGACAGATTATTTCACTTATAATTCACGGTATCACAATTCCAGTGGGTCAGAAGTTTACATACACTAAGTTGACTGTGCCTTTAAACAGCTTGGAAAAGTCCAGAAAATGATGTCATGGCTTTAAAAGCTTCTGATAGGCTAATTGACATCATTTGAGTCAATTGGAGGTCTACCTGTGGATGTACTTAAAGGCCTACCTTCAAACTCGGTGCTCTTTGCTTGACATCATGGGAAAATCAAAATAAATCAGCCCCCCCAAAAAAATTTTTTCAAACGCCTGAAGGTACCACGTTCATCTGTACAAACAATAGTACGCAAGTATAAACATCATGGGACCACGCAGCTGTCATACCGCTCAGGAAGCTTTCTGTCTCCTAGAGATTAACGTACTTTGGGGCGAAAAGTGCAAATCAATCCCAGAACAACAGCAAAGGACCTTGTGAAGATGCTGGAAGAAACAGGTACAAAAGTATCTATATCCACAGTAAAACGAGTCCTATATCAACATAACCTGAAAGGCCGCTCAGCAAGGAAGAAGCCACTGCTCAAAACCGCCATAAAAAAGCCAGACTATGGTTTGCAACTGCACATGGGGACAAAGATCATACTTTTTGGAGAAATGTCTTCTGGTCTGAGGAAACAAAAATAGAACTGTTTGGCCATAATGACCATCGTTATGTTTGGAGGAAAAAGGGGGAGGCTGTGCAAGCCGAAGAACACCATCCCAACCGTGAAGCGCGGGGGTGGTAGCATCATGTTGTGGGGGGTGCTTTGCTGCAGGAGAGACTGGTGCACTTCACAAAATAGATGGCATCATGAGGGAGTAAAATGATGTGGTTATATTGAAGCAACATCTCCAGACATTAGTCAGGAAGTTAAAGCTTGGTCGCAAATGGGTCTTCCAAATGGAAAATGACCCCAAGCATACTTCCAAAGTTGAGGCAAAATGGCTTAAGGACAACAAAGTCAAGGTATCGGAGTGGCCATCACAAAGCTCTGACCTCAATCCCATTGAAAATTTGTGGGCAGAACTGAAAAACCGTGTGCAAGCAAAGAGGCCTACATACCTGACTCAGTTACACCAGCTCAGTCAGGGGGAATGGGCCAAAATGCACCCCTTATTGTGGGAAGCTTGTGGAAGGCTACCTGAAACGTTTGACCCAAGTTAAACAATTTAAAGGCAATGCTACCAAACAGTTATTGAGTGTATGTAAACTTCTGACCCACTGGGAATGTAATGAAAGAAAAACTGAAATAAATAATTCCCTCTACTATCAATCATCAATCAGTATTTATATAGCCCTTCTTACATCAGCTGATGTCACAAAGTGCTGTACAGAAACCCAGCCTAAATCCCCAAACAGCAAGCAATGCAGGTGTAGAAGCACGGTGGCTAGGAAAAACTCCCTAGAAAGGCCAGAACCTAGGAAGAAACCTAGAGAGGAACCAGGCTATGAGGGTTGGCCAGTCCTCTTCTGGCTGTGCCAGGTGGAGATTATAACAGAACATGGCCAAAATGTTCATAGATGACCAGCAGGGTCAAATAATAATGATCACAGTGGTTGTCGAGGGTGCAACAGGTCAGCGCCTCAGGAGTAAATGTCAGTTGGCTTTTCATAGCTGATCATTTAGAGTATCTATACCTCTCCTGCTGTCTCTAGAGAGTTGAAAACAGCAGGTCTGGGACAGGTAGCACGTCCGGTGAACAGGTCAGGATTCCACAGCCGCAGGCAGAACAGTTGAAACTGGAGCAGCAGCACAGCCAGGTGAACTGGGGACAGCAAGGAGTCATAAGGCCCCCCGACACATAAACTACTGCAGCATTATTACTGGAGGCTAAGACAGGAGGGGTCAGGAGACACTGTGGCCCTGTCCGACGATACCCCCACAGCGCCTTTGTTATTGCTTTTGTTTTGTTGATGAAACGGAGGAGCATGTTAAAAGAAATCTGCGGTACATTTTCTGGTGTCCTATCGTACGTGCAATGATGTCCAAGGGAAAACAACGGGGTTGGTTGTTTGAAGTAACTTCTTTGTTTTTGTAATATTTGGCAGTTTCACCAAGTACGGATCCCGACTAAAGAATTACATATTGTAACTTTAAGTCTGACCCAACACTCTAGAGCTACCCCTGACTCCTAACCCTGGATTGGGTGTTTTCCATATTGATTTCGCCTACCAAGTGATGATTTCAGATCAGTGCAGATGAAGGAGAGGAGAAGAAGCCACTTTACAAACTCCCCCCTCTGTTCTTCTCCATCTTCCTCCCTCCCTTTATCTCCCCAGCTTCTTCCCAATTTCTCCCCTCTCCCTCCCTTTCCTCCTCCCTCTCCTCTATAGGTTTGCCAGTGATGGGGCAGTCATTTGCTTTGGGGTGTTCATGCGGACCCAGGAGGGGGGCGGGCATCAGAAGGTGGGGGATATGCTGCAGGTGTTGCCTAGTGAACGCTACAATGCACACATGGTCCCAGAAGACCGCTTCCTCACCTGCCCCGAGCCTGGAACCTGTTGAGTACACGCACACACACATACACACACATACATTCACACAGATACACGTTAAGATACATACACACAAAGATACACACACACACACACACACACATGATTCACAGATACACACGTACATACAAACACACATACACACCAGCACATACAAATAACACATACTCTCATACATACAAAGATACCGCTGAACAGATATACAGGACTAATTCTGTATTGTGTCCTGTGTGTAGACGTGCTGCATTTTGACAACACCTACAGCTTACTCCAGTTGAAAAACATCAGCTATACTGTGGATGTTGTACTGCCAGACGGACATGTCAAGAGTCCTAGGAGTAACAGAGGGGATGGATGGCTGGAGTAACACACACACACACACACACACACACAAATATGAGATCTGGATAGTGAAGATAGCAATGTACAGTATACAGTGCTGTTTAAACACCACTGTTCTCAGTTATGGGCATTGATATGACTAGTAACCCACAGTTATAACTTTTCCTATTTTCTGTTGACATACAGTGCCTTGCGAAAGTATTCGGCCCCCTTGAACTTTGCGACCTTTTGCCACATTTCAGGCTTCAAACATAAAGATATAAAACTGTATTTTTTTTGTGAAGAATCGACAACAAGTGGGACACAATCGTGAACTGGAACGACATTTATTGGATATTTCAAACTTTTTTAACAAATCAAAAACTGAAAAATTGGGCATGCAAAATTATTCAGACCCTTTACTTTCAGTGCAGCAAACTCTCTCCAGAAGTTCAGTGAGGATCTCTGAATGATCCAATGTTGACCTAAATGACTAATGATGATAAATACAATCGACCTGTGTGTAATCAAGTCTCCGTATAAATGCACCTGCACTGTGATAGTCTCAGAGGTCCGTCAAAAGCGCAGAGAGCATCATGAAGAACAAGGAACACACCAGGCAGGTCCGAGATACTGTTGTGAAGAAGTTTAAAGCCGGATTTGGATACAAAAAGATTTCCCAAGCTTTAAACATCCCAAGGAGCACTGTGCAAGCGATAATATTGAAATGGAAGGAGTATCAGACCACTGCAAATCTACCAAGACCTGGCCGTCCCTCTAAACTTTCAGCTCATACAAGGAGAAGACTGATCAGAGATGCAGCCAAGAGGCCCATGATCACTCTGGATGAACTGCAGAGATCTACAGCTGAGGTGGGAGACTCTGTCCATAGGACAACAATCAGTCGTATATTGCACAAATCTGGCCTTTATGGAAGAGTGGCAAGAAGAAAGCCATTTCTTAAAGATATCCATAAAAAGTGTTGTTTAAAGTTTGCCACAAGCCACCTGGGAGACACACCAAACATGTGGAAGAAGGTGCTCTGGTCAGATGAAACCAAAATTGAACTTTTTGGCAACAATGCAAAACGTTATGTTTGGCGTAAAAGCAACACAGCTCATCACCCTGAACACACCATCCCCACTGTCAAACATGGTGGTGGCAGCATCATGGTTTGGGCCTGCTTTTCTTCAGCAGGGACAGGGAAGATGGTTACAATTGATGGGAAGATGGATGGAGCCAAATACAGGACCATTCTGGAAGAAACCCTAATGGAGTCTGCAAAAGACCTGAGACTGGGACGGAGATTTGTCTTCCAACAAGACAATGATCCAAAACATAAAGCAAAATCTACAATGGAATGGTTCAAAAATAAACATATCCAGGTGTTAGAATGGCCAAGTCAAAGTCCAGACCTGAATCCAATCGAGAATCTGTGGAAAGAACTGAAAACTGCTGTTCACAAATGCTCTCCATCCAACCTCACTGAGCTCGAGCTGTTTTGCAAGGAGGAATGGGAAAAAAATGTCAGTCTCTCGATGTGCAAAACTGATAGACATACCCCAAGCGACTTACAGCTGTAATCGCAGCAAAAGGTGGCGCTACAAAGTATTAACTTAAGGGGGCTGAATAATTTTGCACGCCCAATTTTTCAGTTTTTGATTTGTTAAAAAAGTTTGAAATATCCAATAAATGTCGTTCCACTTCATGATTGTGTCCCACTTGTTGTTGATTCTTCACAAAAAAATACAGTTTTATATCTTTATGTTTGAAGCCTGAAATGTGGCAAAAGGTCGCAAAGTTCAAGGGGGCCGAATACTTTCGCAAGGCACTGTAAATAATAATTTGCATAAGCATTTCATACAAGAGTCAGAATTAATTTGAGTTAGGACTATATGGCTTTGTCTTATTGGAGCCTATTGTGTGAATGTAATATAATTTATTTTCACAGAAAAGTACTTTCCCGTGTCTGTAGTGACTTCTGTGTATTTTAGGCTTCATTAGACCAATGTAAATATACACATTGTGCAAATAGGGATATAATAAAGGAATGATTATAAAGTGGGAGATAAATATCCCCGCTATCGTTTTGTGTTTTCACTGATGATATCTCTCATTAGCTGTTTAACATTTTCATTCATGGCAGCTGATGGACAGGCTAGATATCTTTATAGGTTGTTTAAGCATAAATAAAGATTATTCTTATCCAATGTTAAGATGCACTTATTGTCAATGGATAAAAACAAATTGAAGAGTTTTAATATAGCTACATGTCATAATAGTAAAGTATTTATTCTCAAAATGCGAGTTGAGTCCTGAAAATCTGAAATTTCAGATGGTTCGACATCTGAATTTTGTACATATACTAAATTTGTATTATCTCGACTTTTAAATGTTCTTGTATCATGCTATTTTTTAAAGAATAAATCATAATTTGAAAAGGCATTCGAGTCTCTACAATGAAGCTCATCCTCGAATCCACCCAACAATTCCAGGAACGCTGCACAATCAGGGATATTCCGTTTTTGTTCACTAGATGGCAATGTGAGATAAAAACCACAGTCATGGATTGGATTTCTGCAGTATGACGAGATGAAGCGCTATTATTACGTAACTCTAGGTCACGGCAAAGAGGATTTAAAAAAAAATCACAGATCTAAAGATAATTAAATCACATCTAGGCCTCCCTCAATATTCAACGGTGACATATTTAAAACGTATGCACACAAATTGAATGACCTAAAGCATTTAATAAGAGATTTGATTATTTCAATCACTACACTAGTCGATTAGCCTACATTTCGACATTTTAGGATATATTAAAGACTGTTTCAAATACATATGGAGCGAAGACTGAAACAAGTTTGTTGTTGTCCACCCTCTGTTGGATCCCTCAGCTCAAATGCCATGTACAAAACACCTGGGAATTCCGAGCTCAGAAATATCCAAATTCCGTGCACTCAAGACAATTTGCAACTCAGGGAAAAAATATCTCAGACTGGAAAAATGGCTTTGAACAGTCACCCAACACAGAATTCCAAGTCGGAAACTCCGGCATCTTTCTAGAACTCGACTTTTAGAACTGAAGATTACTGACGTCATGGTTTGACCTAGTGTTTTTCCGAGTTCCCAGTTTT
Source organism: Oncorhynchus mykiss (assembly GCF_013265735.2). NCBI lineage: Eukaryota > Metazoa > Chordata > Actinopteri > Salmoniformes > Salmonidae > Oncorhynchus > Oncorhynchus mykiss. The sequence goes on from NC_048593.1 coordinate 1,778,673, forward strand.
CTTGAAAGCACCAAAAGTAACTTCCAGTGACCTCGAGGCTTTGAGATATAATGCCACGTTCAAACAACTGCAAACTCAGAAAAACACGAGGTCAAATCATGACCTCAGAGATCTTTAAGGTCGGAAAGTCGGAGCTCTGGAAAGCGGCCCGAGTTCCCGAGTTGGAATTTTGAGTTGGATGACCGTTCAAAACTATTTTTCCCCAGTTCCCAGTTGTTTTGAACGCAATGAAGTTGGAGATTTCCAAGTTCCGAGTTCCCAGTCGTTTTGAATACAGCATAATCCCTTATTGCGCGGTCGGACACATTGCCACTCCCCCAAAAGGAGCAGTCTTCCATAGGAATGAGGGGAATTCTACAGTATTTCAATAAAAAACTTCAAGGACTAAATTACATTTATTTAAGAATGTGTTTGTTGTAGTGGGGACAGTAAGAGCAAAAAATAATAATTAAACTTTAGACATTTATTTATATATAAATATATATATATTATACATATAAATCAAATTAAACTTGATTTGCCACATGCGCCGAATACAACAAGTGTAGACTTTACTGTGAAATGCTTTCTTACAAGCCCTTAACCAACAGTGCAGTTCAAGAAGAAAATATTTACCAAGTAGGCTAAAATAAAAAGTACTAAAAAGTAACACAATAAGAAAAACAATAACGAGGCTGAGTCATATTATATATTATATATATATATGTGTGTGTGTGTAGATACATATATTAGGTATATTAGGTTTAGCTCACATAATATAATTTTTAAGTATGCATTAAAGTGTCTGTAATATAATAAATGTGGCAAAAACAAATGTCGACATTAATAAATGCCTTTCTATAGTTCCCTAAATGGTTTTTACAATGGTGGGGGCGTACCAAGATGGAGGCGCCGGTGGCTTCAAAACAGCGCCCCCTGTCAGTCATTTAGTGTATATATAAGTCATTGGTTACATCACTGACAGCGACCGCAGCTGTCTCAGTGACACGAATGACCATCGACTGACTATCCATCTGCACCCCCACTTGGCACAGACGTCACAGCATTATCCAGATCTGCCCTCGGGTTTGCTTGAATCTGAAAATAACTTTTAGCTACTGTATTGTTGAAACATATTGAACTGAGACCAAAACTGTGTTTCCCACATTGACATTGATGACCTTTTATAAATTCAACCAAATAGTCACGTTGAGGCATTTATGTTGACTAATTAAGTAAGCCTAAACTGAAATAACAATTAACAAACAATACGTTGATTCAGCCCTTTTTTATCAAGAGCCTCTGGTTTCTCAAGGGGCTTCCTTCCCTTTGCATCCCACCAGAGGAGGCTGGTGGGAGGAGCTCTAGGAGGACAGGCTCATTGTAACGGCTGGAATAGAATGAACAGAACAATGAAGGTCACTCACCTTCCTCCAGCCTTTATCATTGGTAGCTCCATGGTGAGTCACATCTCGGTTGTTGGAGCAAAAACCCTGTGCTATTTGAAGGATATCACAGGATATTTTCCATCTATCCTACATCAACAGCCAAGGGCTGCTGCTGTCGTAGTGAATGTAGGATCAAATTATATCAAAAGGGTAAATCAGAGCTAATGAAACAGGATTTTATTGAGCTGATCAACACCCTGAAAGGCTCTGAAACGCAGCTGATTATCTCTGGCCCCAAGGTTCAGCAGGCTCTTAAGCACTTCACATCCGGCTTAAAGACTACTGCCACTCTGTTGGCATAACTTTTATTGACAATTTCGAACACTTTTTGGAAAGAAAAAATGCTCTACAGAGATGATGGACTCCATCGAAACCATCTCGGAGCCTGGAGCCTCTCTTCACATTTCAAGGCCGCTTTAAGATATTGACACAGAGACAGACCTAGCCCCGCTCAGGTGTTACCCACGAACCCAAGATTCTTCAGTGTGAAAATGTTGCCAAAGTCCAGCTCAGGTAATCACATCCATAAATCAGCATTGTCATCATACTGCAGGCCCGCAACAGGTAAACTTCATTGACTCTTGTTTTAACACACGTCCTTGCTTGAGGCATAGGTGGTTCAGTTCTAGACAATCCTATAGAAATTCAAATCAATCCTAGGGTATATTCTAATAAGGGCTTACCTACTGATCATAGCATGCTTGTATTAGAGACTCCACCTGACCTGAGAACTGCTGCTGCGGTTTTAGATTTGTTTAGATCCCATTATGGTTTTGATTAAGATTCAGACTCCTCAGTCCAACGTGGACATTCTGGTCATTTCTGAAACTTGGTTGAATAATTCTGTGCTGGCCTGTGATGTGTCTCTGTCTGGTTCTAATGTTTACAGATCAGACAGAATTGGCAGAGGTGGGGGTATTGCCATATTTACAATTTCAATGTTTGCTACCTCTGTCCCTATGCAGTTTGATTGTCTCATTCTTAATGTGGGCCTTGGTCATAATAACCAGCTGACACTAATAGGAGGAGTGTAATCGTACTCCCTCGGCTCCCTCGTTCGCTCTTAACAATTTATCTGAATTTCTATGGTAAATCTGAACTATTAATTATGGGCAATTTCAATATTGATTGGAGGATGTCAGTGTGAAATACACTGAAAGGTATTTGCACTGAGCTAAAACCTGTCTCAGCTGATAACTGGATACTATATGGAAATCTACTTTGATTGATCTTAGATAAATAGGTTGCTAGTTGGGTTTTCCCCTGGATTTTAGTGACCATTGCCCAATTGTCTGTGTCAGAGCTGTGAAAATGCATTAACCTAAGCCTCGTGTCGTCACTAAGAGGAACTTTAAAAACTTTAGTGAACAAGCTTTTTTACATTATCTTTATTTTATTGACCTTGATTGTATCTCAGCTATCCCTGAACCTGATTTAGCTTTAAGCTTTTTTTACATTATCTTTATTTTATTGACCTTGATTGTATCTCAGCTATCCCTGAACCTGATTTAGCTTTAAGCTTTTTTTCAAATGTATTCAATACTATTGGAGATAATCATGCCCCCTCCAAATGTCCCCTTTCGTGGTTAGAGCATTGGGCCAGTGACCGAAAGGTTGCTGGATCGAATCCCCGAGCTGACAAGATAAAAATCCGGCGTTCTGCCCCTGGACAAGGCAGTTAACCCACTGTTCCTAGGCCGTCATTGTAAATAAGAATTTATTCTTAACTGACTTGAATCCAGCGAGTCTCTGCATACAAATACATTGGTATTTGGATTGACAATGATTTATTGTTTAAAAATTATACAAATTAAGATTTAAAGTGGGATTTTTCACTATAAAGATTTAAAATGACAAGTTATCAAATCCGTTCACAGGTAGTTAACTCTGGAGACTCCTTTTGGCGTAAACCAGCCTTTAGTTGTTCTGCTCCATATATTTGGAATAATTTCCAAAAAACAGTACACAGTACAGCCTTAGTGTCCCTAGTGGAGATTAGAGAGTGGACAGAGGAATTCTATAATGAAGAATGTGTTTAGCTGATCCTGTTTTGTGTGTATTTATGTTTGTCTGTGCAATTTGTGTGGTGCTGTATTTGACTTGTTTTATGTTCTATTTAATGTTTTTGTTCTATGAAATTCTATAAGCAAGGCTCCCTTTAAAAAGAGACACTTTTCTCAAATAAAACATTTGAAAGAAAAGAAGGGAAACCACGTTTGACTCCGTTCCATTAATTCAATTCAAGCCATTACAATGAGCCCGTCCTCCTATAGCTCCTCTCACCAGCCTCCTCTGCATCATACATTTAGGAGCGGGTACAGAGCCAGAGAGATGCTGGTGAGAAGTACAGATGCAGTGTGCGGCACTTTATATAACAGCTTTGTCTCTGACTGAATACAAAACCGATGGGCACCACCACCACTTTGCTGCATTGCCTTGGGCCTTTATGGCAAAATGTGAGGATGCCAGTTAATTGTGGATAATATACCTCGGGCTGATATCAAGATGCAAGAGATTAATAATTGATTATGTTCATTGATAGGCTTTCTAATGTACAATTGTATGTGGCTATAAAGTTTATGGGCGATAAACACAATCATAATGGTGAGTCTAATAAATGACAGATAAACTACAGAATGCAATTAGCAAACTCTCAAATTGCTCAAACTAAAGTTTGTGTGCAAGATACAGTAGGTTAGTTACATATAAATAGAATGATTTATTACATTTCTATGGTTCGTTCTACATAGCATTACGCTTGCCTTAGTCTCCCATGCACGCGCACGACCATGCGACATGAGAAAAACTGCAGCGCGGTCCCTCGTGAACGTGCAGCTCCGAATATTGCCCGACAGTAGCCCAATATCAAACCCAAACAGTAGCCAGAAAAACAAATCCTGCATAGTAACGTGTTCAGGATGGCGTGTGTTTGTGTGTGGGGCTGTACTTGCCGTGTCCGATAGGCGGTGCTTTAGGGTTATTACGGTACTAGAGGGGCGGGGCCGGCGGGACATCAGTAAGTGACGTCAGCTCCCAGTTCGCCAGCGACAGAGTGAAACAAACATGGCGACAGAATGGAGCGGGCAGCAAGGCTACGTTCTAACTCTAATCGTTTTCCTTTGGAGTGCAGTCGAGGGACGCACCGAAACGGCCACGTCGAGTGTCAGCAACAGCGGGACCCAGGTGCTCGGTATGCGGCTGGAGAGGAGCGACAAACCGGCTACGACCACTGACGACGGGGTCATACAGGTAACGGAGGAGAGCACAGTGCAGCTCCGGTTCTACGGTGTGCAGCTCAACTCGGGCACCTGGGCGCAGATCCGCTTCACGGAACGAGGGGATGGGAGCGATGAGGGGGGGGACAATAACATTATTGACGACACACCTAACAGGACTTGTGTTGATTTCACCAAAGACTTCAGCATCGCGACCTACATGAACATCAGTAGCCGGGGGACCACAGGGATACTCAGCATAAACATTAAACCCCTTCGAAAGAGCGAGCCGCACAAGGAATATGGGTTGTGCACCAAGAGTTTGGCCAATGGCAGGTGGGCTCTGCTCGGGGATAGCGACGGGAGACTCCGGGTGGTAGAGGGGGAGAAAACTCTCCTCCCCCTGTGGTTCCAGATCATCCTTATCTGTTGTCTGTTGGTGCTGTCTGGCATGTTCAGCGGGCTGAACCTGGGGCTCATGGCTCTGGACCCCATGGAGCTCCGTATAGTCCAGAGTTGTGGTTCAGAGAAGGAAAAAAAATATGCCCGCAAAATTGAGCCCATCCGCAGTAAGGGGAACTACCTTCTCTGCTCGCTGCTGCTTGGCAATGTCCTGGTCAACACCACACTCACCATCCTCCTGGATGACTTAATAGGCTCTGGGCTGGGCGCCGTGGTCGCCTCCACAGTGGGTATCGTGATTTTCGGCGAGATTGTCCCTCAGGCGCTGTGCTCTCGCCATGGGCTGGCGGTGGGTGCCAACACCATCCAGGTGACCAAGTTCTTCATGTTGCTCACCTTCCCCCTCTCCTTCCCCGTCAGCAAGCTCCTAGACGTGCTCCTAGGCCAGGAGATTGGCACTGTGTATAACCGCGAGAAGCTGGTGGAGATGCTCAGGGTGACAGAACCGTACAACGACCTGGTCAAAGAGGAGCTCAACATGATTCAAGGAGCTCTGGAACTCCGGAGTAAGACGGTTGAGAGCGTGATGACTCCGTTGGCACACTGTTTCATGATCCAGAATGATGCGGTCCTCGACTTCAACACCATGTCAGAGATCATGGAGAGCGGCTACACGCGTATCCCCGTGTTTGACGACGAGCGCTCCAACATCGTGGACATCCTGTACGTGAAGGACCTGGCGTTCGTGGACCCTGATGACTGCACCACCCTGAAGACCATCACTAAGTTCTACAACCACCCGGTCCACTTTGTGTTCCACGACACTCGACTGGACTCCATGCTGGAGGAGTTCAAGAAAGGTGTGTGCATCTGGAGGATGGTTGTGCATGTGTGTTTGTGCACGTGTCATACACCACCATGCTTACATACATGGTTGATGTATTTCAAATGCATTAATCTCTCCACATAATCAATAGGCTACACGGTACACACACACACACACACACACAGCGATGTGCCTGCCATATGGTGTGGACACACCCCGTGGCTGTATTGACGTGGGTATCGACGAGTGGAATATCTCAACGCAGTTGTCACGGCAGGGAACAAATGTGATGCACACCACAATCTAGGGGTCAGCAACTCTGACCCTGGAGAGCTACATAGACATGGTGTGCAGATTTTAGTCCCAGACTTGCACTAATCACACATTTAGTTGAATCAGGTGTGTTCGCGATGGGCTGGAATGAAAGCCTGTATAGGTAGCCTAGTTCTCCAGTTACCCCTCCCATAATTAGTTCAGGGTAAATCCATTTCAATTCAATCACTTTTTGACAGCATCCCTTTTGATTTAAACAACACTTTCCATACATGTTTACCCATGGGGAGAAGTAGTCAGAAAGGGACCTGAACTTGGACTTTTGGGACCTGAATGCCAAAACACTCAAGAGATAAAAGTGCTCAAAGTGAACCAATTTTTTTGCATACCCCACCATACATAAACAGATGTGTTTTCTATCATTTACAAGCTTACAAACATGGTTGTCAAACTCATTTCTTCATATTCCCATATGTTGTAGGTTAGACCCTACCTTACATCCATCTGAAGTGTTTGTGTTGTGCCCGCCATCTGTTGAGACACAACTTGCTCTTGAATACAGGGTGGAAGAAATGTTCATCATAGAATTCATAGATTGTACCGATCCCTTTAGACCACTGCAATTTAGCTTGTTAACCAATTGAAATTTAATTCCTGTCACAAAGATGGCTGCCGGTCCACACGCCGTTAAATGTCAACTGAAATGGTCATGACTATTCTATTACCTATATTTATATGGTTTCTTATTTTTCCTATGGAGTAGTGACAGTATAATTTAAAACAACAGATATTCCCATTCAAATCAACATTCTCTGATGTGTGGGTCTCCAACCATCTTTGCAGTACCATTTGAAAGTTTTAGTCAATTTGTCAGCCAAAACATGACATCCTCCCTGTATTCCAGAGCATGTTGTGTCTCAACAGATGACGGGCACAACACAACTCAGGTGATGTAGCAAAATAGGGTCTAAGCTACAACATATGCAAATATTTAAAAAGTCTGAGTTGATATGCGTTTTCAGGTAATTGACATCAAAGGTATAAAAAATAAACTTAAAAAAATGAAGAAACCCATCTCTCAACCGTTTATCTTTTCTAGTGATGAAGACATGGATGTGTCATGGTATGGTGTAGTATGGAACATTGGTTAACTTTGAGCACCTATCTATGGAATGTTTTGGCCTTGGTTGAAAAAGTCACTTTCTAAGCACTTTTACAATGGGCAGATATGTATGGAAGGGGTGATGTAAAAAAATAAGTCCATTCTGTTGTCGTTTAGCTCTTAAGAGTAGATTGGCCACGCAGGAGAGCATTCATTGGGCTAGTGCTGCTATCATCACTCAGCCTTAGGTCTATACAGGGTCTAGGCTGTTGTTGAAATATAAAACATTAAGAACATCTTCCTAATATTAAGTTGCACCCCCCCCCCCCCCCCCACACACACACACACACACACTTTTGCCCTCAGAACAGCCTTAATTCGTCGGGGCATGGACTTTCAAGGTGTCGAAAGTGTTCAACAGGGATGCTGGTCCATGTTGACTCCAATGCTTCCCACAGTTGTGTCAAGTTGGCTGGATGTCCTTTGGGTGGTGGACCATTCTTGATACACATGGGAAACTGTTGAGCGTGAAAAACCCAGCAGCGTTGCAGTTCTTCACACAAACTGGTGCACCTAGCACCATACCTCGTTCAAAGGCACTTAAATCTTGTCTTGCCCATTCACCCATGTGTGCCATGTGAATGGCACACATACACAAATCAAGCCTCAATTGTCGTAAGGCTTTAAAATCCTTTAAACTGTCTCCTCCCCTTCATCTACACTGATTTGAAGTGTATTTACTAAGGGACATCAATAAGGGATCATAGCATTCACCTGGTCAGTCTGTCATGGAAAGAGCAGGTGTTCTTAATGTTTTGTATAGTCAGTATATTAACCCTTTACACTCTTGGGAATTGGCCTATATGGACAGGACTAAATTGAAATGTTTCTTACAGATATTTACTGTACTTTGCCTCATTTTTTAATAACAAAACCTTATTTGTTGGAACTCTGGATACATTCAGTAACAAGAAAATTCCTGGAAAACGTGGGCTACAGTTGAAGTCGGAAGTTTACATCAACCTTAGCTAAACATTTAAACTCCGTTTTTCACAATTCCCGACATTCAATCCTAGCAAAAAATCCCTGTCTTAGGTCAGTTAAGATCCCCACTTTACTTTAAGAATGTGAAATGTCAGAAAAATAAATAGTAGAGATTTATTTCAGCATTTCTTTCTTTCATCACATTCCCAGTGGGTCAGACGTTTACATACACTCAATTAGTATTTGGTAGCATTGCCTTTAAATTGTTTAACTTGGGTCAAACGTTTCGGGTAGCCTTCCACAAGTTTCCCACAATAAGTTGGGTGAATTTTGGCCCATTCCTCCTGACAGAGCTGGTGTAACTGAGTCAGGTTTGTGGGCCTCCTTGCTCGCACACGCTTTTTCAGTGCTGCCCACAGATTTTCTATTGGATTGAGGTCAGAGCTTTGTGATGGCCACTCCAATACCTTGACTTTGTTGTCCATAAGCCATTTTGCCACAACTTTGGAAGTATGCTTGGGGTCATTTTCCATTTGGGAGACCCATTTGCAACCAAGCTTTAACTTCCTGACTGATGTCTTGAGATGTTGCTTCAATATATCCACATCATTTACCTGCCTCATGATGCCACTATTTTGTGAATTGCACCAGTCCCTCTTGCAGCAAAGCACCCCCACAAATGATGCTGCCACCCCCTTGCTTCACGGTTGGGATGGTGTTCTTCGGCTTGCAAGCCTCCCCCTTTTTCCTCCAAACATAACAGTGGTCATTATGGCCAAACAGTTCTATTTTGTTTCCTCAGACCAGAGGACATTTCTCCAAAAAGTATGATCTTTGTCCCCATGTGCAGTTACAAACTGTAGTCTGGCTTTTTTATGGCAGTTTTTGAGCAGTGGCTTCTGAGCAGTGCTGAGTGGCCGTTCAGGTTATGTCGATGTAGGACTTGTTTTACTGTGGATATAGATACTTTTGTACCTGTTTCCTCCAGCATCTTCACAAGGTCCTTCACAAGGTCCTTCACAAGGCTGCGTGGTCCCATGGTGTTTATACTAGCGTACTATTGTTTGTACAGATGAACGTGGTACCTTCAGGTGTTTGGAAATTGCTCCCAAGGATGAACCAGACTTGTGGAGGTCTACAATTGTTTTTCTGAGGTCTTGGCTGATTTCTTTTGATTTTCCCATGATGTCAAGCAAAGAGGCACTGAGTTTGAAGGTTGGCCTTGAAATATATCCACAGGTACACCTCCAATTGATTCAAATTATGTCATTTAGCCTATCAGAAGCTTGTAAAGCCATGACATAATTTTCTGGAATTTTCCAAGCTGTTTAAAGGCACAGTCAACTTAGTGCATGTAAACTTCTGACCCACTGGAATTGTGATACCGTGAATTATAAGTGAAATAAAAAAAATTAAAAAATTGTTGGAAAAATGACTTGTCATGCACGAAGTAGATGTCCTAACCGACTTGCCAAAACTATAGTTTGTTAACAAGAAATTTGTGGAGTGGTTGAAAAACGAGTATTAATGACTCCAACCTAAGTGTATGTAAACTTCCGACTTCAACTGTCGGTGCATGATAAGACAAAACAATGACAAGGGTTTGAGTGAGGGGACTAACTGCTGTCTCCCAAGTGGCCACACACCTCTCCAAAGTGTGCACCGTAGTAATTGCAATGCACTTTTATGACTCAAAGAAGAGTCTTGAACTATAAGGTGCTTTTTAGAACTCTGCTAGCTATGTCGTTAAGGAACTAGAGCAAGCAGACTTGTAGTAGTTTTGTTTGGAACACAGGTCCGCCATCTCATAATTTCTGTTGTTTACGCAATCCATAAACGGCCTATTATCAATTGCAATCTGGTTCAGGTGGGCATCATTTGAAAGCGAGTGCAAATGTTCTTCTTAATAGACAAACAGGCTCATTCTGTTCAGGACAGCCCTGGGAATGATGCCGTGTCATCTTGTAACTGTATATCAAACGTTGCCCAATTAGCGGCAGGGATGGGGGCAGCTTCTTGTCACGTGCAGTGCTCAAGTTCAGAATGGTTGTCAGTCAAATCCCACAGCCTGAGCTGTGACACAATTTATAGCATGTTACTGTATAGCCTGTCCGTTCCAATTTAGGCTCTTATTAGTGCCCAAATCTGCCATTTGTAACCCATATACAGGTAGAAGTGTAAAGGGCTACTGATGTAACGTGTTATCAACATCAAGTCATTTGACATTGCACGTTCATAGAACACGAAACGTTGTGTGGCTAACTAGTCCTATGCCTTGCCGGTTAGCTGACCCAAACAACAGTTTGTGTCACCGTGAGTGGGTAAAGAAAGACAGTTGTCACCAGCGGTCATAAATGTTTGTGACAGAGTTATATATAGCCTAGGCCTTATGGCAAAGAGATTCTCAGTAAAGCATCACTGCTGTTGTTATCCAGCAATACCAGAACGCACCACAGAGAGCAGAACGTACTCACTGCATCTTCAAAGGTCTCTTCACTGTGCTTAGAGCAGGGTTGCCTGGAATCCAAACTGTTATGTACTGCGAACTGAGCATAGGGATGGACACAGCTCTGGTCCTGGGGAGCCACATTGTCTGCTGGTTTACATCCTCAAAGTTTAATCAGAGATGGATTCAGACTTGGGAAAGCGGGTGTGTGTACTCTCTGGGCGATCAGAGAACTGAATGGATCAGTTAGGAACATGCGAGGAACAGAAATCAGCTGTACTGTCAGTCGCTATAAAGCAAGCTGCTGGTAACCAAGTACCAAGACAGCGAAGTACCTCACCCTGGTGCTGGAAGGTTGGGGATAAAGTATGGGTGAGGGTTACGGGTAGAGTTAGTGATTGAAGTAGCCTAGTTTTTGTTGTTAGACAGCATGGTGAGATAGTGGAGGGATATTGATAGTTACAGTCCTGATCCTGACATCACACAAACAGATCAAAGATGGCCCGACACTGACCGAACCTAACAACCGTCACGGCTATATAGTCACTGTGACCTCACTCTTCTGACCCAGTGGAGTCTCTACTCTTTATTGGCTGCAGAATTTGAGATGTCAGCAGTGCTGTCAGTGGAATGGGCATTTGTTTTCTCAACTCTGTTTGTTAGGTTGACTTGACAGCCAATCACTTCCCACTTCCTGTTCACCCCCACTTTAAGTGGAGACTGACAATACAATTGGCTGAATATTATACATTATGTGACAGAAATGTTGAAATACACGGCACAGTGTGTTCCCAACTCTAACACTTGGAGAGGAGAAGAGGGATAGTAAGTTAAGAGAGTGAGTGGATTACCCCTTCTGTCTTTATTCCCATCCCCCTTTCTTGTTACAGACTTAGAGCTTAAAGAGAGGAGAACTGGGGGAACTGCCAGAGGGAGATGAGATGACTTACTATACAGTGCACTAAAGTACCCCCAGGGACCAGGCACTGTCTCTCCTCTCAACCTTCAGACCGCAGTACTGACTGACTGACTGACTGACTGACTGACTGACTGACTGACTGACTGACTGGGAGAACTGGGGGAACTGCCAGAGGGAGATGAGATGACTTACTATACAGTGCACTAAAGTACCCCCAGGGACCAGGCACTGTCTCTCCTCTCAACCTTCAGACCGCAGTACTGACTGACTGACTGACTGACTGACTGACTGACTGACTGACTGACTGACTGGGAGAACTGGGGGAACTGCCAGAGGGAGATGAGATGACTTACTATACAGTGCACTAAAGTACCCCCAGGGACCAGGCACTGTCTCTCCTCTCAACCTTCAGACCGCAGTACTGACTGACTGACTGACTGACTGACTGGGAGAACTGGGGGAACTGCCAGAGGGAGATGAGATGACTTACTATACAGTGCACTAAAGTACCCCCAGGGACCAGGCACTGTCTCTCCTCTCAACCTTCAGACCGCAGTACTGACTGACTGACTGACTGACTGACTGACTGACTGACTGACTGACTGACTGACTGACTGACTGGGAGAACTGGGGGAACTGCCAGAGGGAGATGAGATGACTTACTATACAGTGCACTAAAGTACCCCCAGGGACCAGGCACTGTCTCTCCTCTCAACCTTCAGACCGCAGTACTGACTGACTGACTGACCGCAGTACTGACGGATCTTGGTCTTGTCACTGTCTCATTGGTATACACTAGGTTGTGGTCTCGGTCTTGTGGGTTTTAAGTCTTGACTCTAACTCTGGTGTGCTACTTCTAGGTAAATCCCACCTGGCCATCGTTCAGAAGGTGAACAACGAGGGGGAGGGGGATCCCTTCTACGAGGTGCTGGGATTGGTCACCTTGGAGGACGTAATCGAGGAGATCATCAAATCAGAGATCCTGGATGAGTCCGACCTTTATAGTGAGTCAAACTACATGTCGACAATGGATCAATCTGGAGTCCGTTTACTTAAACTGTAGTGACCTGTGTGTAGTGTAATGAGTTAAATTGGGCATGGCCATTAGTAAACCCTACTCTTGCAGAACTACCCTCCTGCAGGGTTTGGTTCCTATTCTAACACATCTGATTCTACTAATGAGCTGAATGAAGCATGTAACTGCAGGGTTGTACTTGGTGGCATTTGGGCATGGTATTTGTTTTTATTTAAATGTATTTTGGGTACATATTCAAAATGAATAAAATAGTTAAATAAATGTAAAAATAAATATGTGTAGGGCTAGAGAAAAGGTCTACCTGAGGGGAGCGTTGGCCTCTCCTGCTAAAGATGATTTTTTTATTGAAAATGTTTTATGATAGTGAATTCACTCGTGTGCACATGCTGCAATGTTTTTGACTTGAGGTTATTGTTTATAGGTGCCAGATAAATTGTACGATTTTCCCTTTTTGTTTGTGAGGGAATGAGTCCCGTCTGGTCTGTCGAATCTATACCAATGCAAAGGACTGGAAAGTCAACTTTTCATTAACTCTTAAAAACATTAGAAATAACTTAAAAACAATTAGGCTTCTAATTAGGCTTCTCCAAGCTCTGATGCTGCTGGTGGACATTAGTAGCCTACCAAACTTGATAACTGCCTGGTACTCAGCACTGTATTGTCCCTCTAATCACTCTGACATTAATGCAAATGTCATCGAAAATCTAATCAAAGACTTCATGAGAGCTCATGTTGCACAGCATTTCTATCGGCTATGCAATTGCCTGAGAAAACAGAGTGATGGCCTCTATTACTCTATTAAAAAGAGGAGGATCCCATCAGCTTTCTATAGATTAGGCCTAATATATTTATTTCTAAACTTTCCTAAATATTAAGCACATTGCTTATCTTTACTACAGAAGTATAGACTACCTGGCTGACATGAACTACAGGAAAGTGCATAGATGACATGTATTTTTCCCACTGCCCCTGTTTCGAGACTGGCGCACGATAATGGTCCATTCTAAATCAAAACAAATGTCATACATATAATATTTAGCATGTGTAAAGACAAGATTAAATCAACAAGTGTCTGATGGGTGACAATATTAGCATATCACTTGTCAATTATAAACTCAGCAAAAAAAGAAAAGTTTATTTTCATATTTGTATGAATATAACAAGATTCATCAACTGAGGCATAAATTGAACAAGTTCCACAGACATGTGACTAACAGAAATGGAGTAATGTGTCCCTGAACAAAGGGGGGGTCAAAATAAAAATAACTGGTGTGGCCACCAGCTGCATTAAGTACTGCAATGCATCTCCTCCTCATGAACTGCACCAGATTTGCTAGTTATTGCTGTGAGATGTTACCCCACTCTTCCACCAAGGCACCTGCAAATTCCTGGACATTTCTGGGGATAATGGCCCTAGCCCTCACTCTCCGGTCTAACAGGTCCCAGACGTGCTCAATGGGATTGAGATCTGGGCTCTTCGCTGGCCATGGCAGAACATTGACATTCCTATCTTGCAGGAAATCACGCACAGAACGAGCAGTATGGCTGGTGGCATTGTCATGCTGGAGTGGCATTGTCATGCTGGAGGGTCATGTCAGGATGAGCTTGCAGGAAGGGTACCACGTGAGGGAGGAGGATGTCTTCGCTGTGACACACAGCATTGAGATTGCCTGCAATGACAACAAGCTCAGTCCGATGATGCTGTGACACACCGCCCCAGACCATGACGGACCCTCCACCTCCAAATTGATCCCGCTCCAGAGTACAAGCCTTGGTGTAATGCTAATTTCTTCAACGATAAACGCGAATCCTGTCTGGTCCAGCGACGGTGGGTTTGTGCCCATAAGCGACGTTGTTGCCGGTGATGTAAGGCAGGTCCTCACTAGACAAGAGGCCTACAAGCTCTCAGGCCAGCCTCTCCTAGCCTATTGCGGACAGTCTGAGCACTGATGGAGGGATTGTGCGTTCCTTGTGTAACTCAGGCAGTTGTTGTTGCCATCCTGTACCTGTCCCGCAGGTGTGATGTTAGGATGTACTGATCCTATGCAGGTGTTGCTACACGTGGTCTGCCACTGCGAGGACAATCGGCTGTCCGTCCTGTCTCCCTGTAGCACTGTCTTAGGCGTCTCACAGTACGGACATTGCAATTTATTGCCCTGGCCACATCCACAGTCCTCATGCCTCCTTGCAGGATGCCTAAGGCACGTTCACGCAGATGAGCAGGGACCCTGGGCATCTTTATTTTGGTGTTTTTCAGAGTCAGTAGAAAGGCCTCTTTTTAGTGCCTAAGTTTTCTTAACTGTGACCTTAATTGCCTAAAGTGTCAGTGTGTTAACGACCGTTCCATAGGTGCATGTTCATTAATTGTTTATGGTTCATTGAACAAGCATGGGAAACAGTTTTTAAATAATTTACAATGAAGATCTGTGAAGTTATTTGGATTTTTACCAATTATCTTTGAAAGACAGGGTCCTGAAAAAGGGACGTTTCTTTTTTTGTTGAGTTTATATTATCACCTGTGAATGATGCCCAGCATAAGAAACAATACCTTTTTTTTGTGACTTTTTCCAATCATCGTCACTCACCTCATGTAGCCTAGCCCATAGGCCTATATGTTTTGATAAGGTTTGTATCACAACTAAAGTGGCCAAATAACTTCTCCAAATTAAGCACATTAATCTGCTTTACAAGGCATGTAGAGCCTAACTTGGCTACATAAGCAGTGTGTGAATTTCAAGTTTGGGGAAGATGATTTTCACTATAAAAAAAAGCACATTTATAATAAGAGAACATACATGAATAATCGTATTTGCGGTCACTTTTGATGATGGTGTTTTCCGTGTGTGCATTGTTGTGCTTATAATGTGGAGAAATAGCCTTATAGTTTAAGCTAAATGTTCTGATCTGTAGCGTCAGCCTCACTGAGTAAAAAAGGGTTTTTGACGCTAGTGGTTGTATTTTTTTGGGATTACATCCCACAACTGTCCCAGACCGTTTGGAATATGTATTTCTCGCACAGAATAGAATAGGTCGGTTTTTGTACTATGGTGGATAGTAGATTGACATCAACTAGTGCGATTGCTAGTGCTTTTGCTGTTCGTTAGGCCTACTCATCTTATTGGCTTACAAAAGTTAATGTGGACAGTTCTTCCAATATCTTCAATATGCGCCTCAGAATTGGATAAGGACGCGCACAGTTGCCTCCCCAATGTGTCTGTCTTCACTTGTAGCCTGTGAAAAAGAAAAAAAAAGACCGGATCTCGTGATTCAGAGCCATGTGAGTGAGCGCATGCAGCACTCGGGGAGAAGGGAACAACGGCCACTGGCCGCAAAAAGCATAGACTCTTTTAGGGTGCTTTACGGCCACACATAGGGTTACCGCTGAAAAAGTAGAGGCGTTATCAAGTGCTTGTCAAATTGTGAATGAGAGACTGATGAAGTGTATACAGCCTGCGCAATAAAAACGCGTTTCAAGTGACTTTGTTCAAATCATCATTGGAGTGGCATTATGGAGCCTTACAATGTATTAACAATCTAAACACATTGTCCATCGTTTGTAGAACATTAATACCTCTAAATTAAGCATATAGGAGTACCTATTTCCTTGTTAACTGTAGAAAAGCCGCATGTGTGCACTCCCTCAAATCGTTTGGAGAAAATATCCTTTCTATTTTATTCAGCTTTGTTCAATTGTGTTGTTCATACTATAAAATAATACCATGGAATTCTAACCTCTTGTCTGCTAAATGAACTAGTGTAGGCCATAGTCATATGGCATCGCCAGATCAGGTCCTAACTTAAGGACAACTCAGAGTATGCTATTCTGTTCTTATGAAATATACATTTTCTTCATAGCATGTTTCTTTAGACCTGTCTAAAATAAATCATGGATTTATTGTGAAGGTGTAGGCTCTATTACATGGATTTATTAGACTTTTTAAAATGTAGATGTTCCAAAGGGCTGCATCAGTGGCTTGTAGGTGTGTGGAAGCCAGGAGATGCTACATGTCTTTGTTATTTAACGGTTAATTACCGTGAGGCCGACAGTTATTTGCTTGACAGTCACCGGCTGACGATATTTCGTGACCGCCACAGCCCTACTCAGACCTAAAGAAATTCCAGCCCGGTAACCATGAAGTGCTTTGAAAGGCTGGTCATGGCTCACATCAACACCATCATCCTGGAAACCCTAGACCCACTTCAATTCGCATACCGCCCAACAGATCCACAGATGACGCAATCTCAATCACACTCCATACAGCCCTTTCCCACCTGGACAAAAGGAACACCTATGTGAGAATGCTGTTCATTAACTACAGCTCAGCATTCAACACCATAGTGTCCACAAAGCTCATCACTAAGCTAAGGACCCTAGGGCTCAACACCTCCCTCTGCAACTGGATCTTGGACTTTCTGACCGGCCGCCCCCAGGTGGTAAGGGTAGGCAACAACACATCTGCCACGCTGATCCTCACCATGGGGGCTCCTCAGGGGTGCGTGCTTAGTCCCCTCCTGTACTCCCTGTTCACCCATGACTGCGTGGCCAAGCACGACTCCAACACCGTCAAGTTTGCTGACGACACAACGGTGGTAGGCCTGATCACCAACAACGATGAGACAGCCTATAGGGAAGGAGGTCAGAGACCTGGCAGTGTGGTGCCTAGACAACAACCTCTCCCTCAACGTGAACAAGACAAAGGAGATGATCGTAGACTACAGGAAAAGGAGGGCGAACACGCCCCCATTCACGTTGATGGGCTGTAGTGGAGTGGGTTGAGAGTTTCAAGTTCCTTGGTGTTCACATCACCAGAAAACTATCATGGTCCAAACACACCAAGAAAGTTGTGAAGTGGGCATGACAACACCTTTTCCCCCTCAGGAGACTGAAAAGATTTGGCATCTCCAGATCCTCAAAACGTTCTACAGCTGCACCATCGAGAGCATCCTGACCGGTTATATCAGCGCCTGGTATGGCAACCGCTCAGCATCCAACCGTAAGGCGCTACAGAGGGTAGTGTGTACAGCCTAGTACGTCACTGGGGCCACTTCCTGCCATCCAGGACTTATATACTAGGTGGTGTCAGAGGAAGGCCCAAAAAATTGTCAGACTTCAGTCACCCAAGTCATAGACTGTTCTCTCTGCTACCACACGGCAAGCTGTACCAGAGTGCCAAGTCTAGGTCCAACAGGCTCCTTAACAGCTTCTACTCCCTAGCCATAAGACTGCTAAACAATTAATAAAATTGACTCCCTTTGTTTTTACACTACTACTACTCGCTGTTTATTATCTATACATAGTTACTTCACCCCTATGTACAAATTACCTCGACTAACCTGTACCCCCGCACATTGACTCGGTACCGGTACCCCCTGTATATAGCCTCGTTATTGTTAATTTTTACTTTAGTTTATTTAGTAAATATTTTGGTAACTTTTTTTCTTAACTGAATTGTTGGTTAAGTGCTTGTGCGCATTTCGCGATAAGGTCAACCTGTTGTATTCGGGCACACGTGACATATGATTTGTTTTGAATCATACAATCAGAATCTTCTCAAAAACTCTCTTACCACACAACAATAAAGGTTATCAGAACTACCAGTAGTCTTCATAAACAACTGAACACATAAACAAACACAGTGTAAATGACAATAAAACAAACTAATTACCGATTGGTAATGGTTGGAAAAGGTTGTAATCAGTCAATGGAATCTGCCAAGAACAGAAAGGCCACGGAGAACAGCAGAGACCACCGGAGATGGGTAGTCCAACAATGTACATTAGTAGATCTGAGCCTTGTTGTTATTGCGACACGATTACAATACAAACCATTTTTAAATACAACAAACGTTTAAATACAACAAACAAACGGAGTAAAGGAGCTTCCGAACTGAGGGTTGAACACTTCCTCATTCCCACCACTGTCAACCATCTTTTGTGCAGCTGATGCTGGCTATTTAATAGGAAATTAAAAGGTAAGCTCCCCATTTGGGAGGAGAAGCACAGGCGGTTCAGACAAATTCAGGGCCGTCACAACACAGGTCAGTGCTAAACATGTTAGTTGCTGTTTTCCCTCTCCTCTCGCCAGCTGACAATAGGAACAGAAAGAAGGTGGACCCTAACAAGAGAACGCGTGACTTCTCTGCTTTTAAACACACGGAGAACGAGTGCAAGGTGAAGATCTCTCCCCAGTTGATGCTGGCTGCGCATCGCTTCCTGGCTACAGGTGAGTGGACTGTCATAAGCACGTATGAGCCTTCCTAATGTCCTATAATACATTTTTAATAAATGGTCTCTCAATCAATGAAAGTATCTATTTGTATCAACAGAACAGCTGGTATTTAGTCTGGATGATAATGGGATTAGACAGAATTCTCATCAGATTTATGATGCATCTTAATGCATTATACACCCTTTAAGTGTTACCGATCTGTCTGAATTGAAGGCGCTATCTGTAAGTCTGATTTCCGGGTGTCTCTCTCTCCCCATTAAACCCTCACCCCCTCTCTCCTTCTCAACAGAGGTGAGTCTGTTCAGTCCCTGTCAGGTCACTGAGAAGGTGTTACTGAGGATCCTGAGGCACCCTGATGTCATCCAGGAGATCAAATTCAATGACGGCGACAAGCGATCCGCTCTACATTACATCTACCAGAGAGGCAAACCTGTCGACTACTTCATACTCATACTGCAGGTACCCATTACTGTCCCTCTCTCTCACACACCTCTACACCTCTACATCTACCAGAGAGGCAAACCTGTCGACTACTTCATACTCATACTGCAGGTACCCATTACTGTCCCTCTCTCTCACACACCTCCACCTCTACATCTACCAGAGAGGCAAACCTGTCGACTACTTCATACTCATACTGCAGGTACCCATTACTGTCCCTCTCTCTCACACACCTCTACACCTCTACATCTACCAGAGAGGCAAACCTGTCGACTACTTCATACTCATACTGCAGGTACCCATTACTGTCCCTCTCTCTCACACACCTCCACCTCTACATCTACCAGAGAGGCAAACCTGTCGACTACTTCATACTCATACTGCAGGTACCCATTACTGTCCCTCTCTCTCACACACCTCTACACCTCTACATCTACCAGAGAGGCAAACCTGTCGACTACTTCATACTCATACTGCAGGTACCCATTACTGTCCCTCTCTCTCACACACCTCTACACCTCTACATCTACCAGAGAGGCAAACCTGTCGACTACTTCATACTCATACTGCAGGTACCCATTACTGTCCCTCTCTCTCACACACCTCTACACCTCTACATCTACCAGAGAGGCAAACCTGTCGACTACTTCATACTCATACTGCAGGTACCCATTACTGTCCCTCTCTCTCACACACCTCTACACCTCTACATCTACCAGAGAGGCAAACCTGTCGACTACTTCATACTCATACTGCAGGTACCCATTACTGTCCCTCTCTCTCACACACCTCTACACCTCTACATCTACCAGAGAGGCAAACCTGTCGACTACTTCATACTCATACTGCAGGTACCCATTACTGTCCCTCTCTCTCACACACCTACACCTCTACATCTACCAGAGAGGCAAACCTGTCGACTACTTCATACTCATACTGCAGGTACCCATTACTGTCCCTCTCTCTCACACACCTCCACCTCTACATCTACCAGAGAGGCAAACCTGTCGACTACTTCATACTCATACTGCAGGTACCCATTACTGTCCCTCTCTCTCACACACCTCTACACCTCTACATCTACCAGAGAGGCAAACCTGTCGACTACTTCATACTCATACTGCAGGTACCCATTACTGTCCCTCTCTCTCACACACCTCCACCTCTACATCTACCAGAGAGGCAAACCTGTCGACTACTTCATACTCATACTGCAGGTACCCATTACTGTCCCTCTCTCTCACACACCTCTACACCTCTACATCTACCAGAGAGGCAAACCTGTCGACTACTTCATACTCATACTGCAGGTACCCATTACTGTCCCTCTCTCTCACACACCTCCACCTCTACATCTACCAGAGAGGCAAACCTGTCGACTACTTCATACTCATACTGCAGGTACCCATTACTGTCCCTCTCTCTCACACACCTCTACACCTCTACATCTACCAGAGAGGCAAACCTGTCGACTACTTCATACTCATACTGCAGGTACCCATTACTGTCCCTCTCTCTCACACACCTCTACACCTCTACATCTACCAGAGAGGCAAACCTGTCGACTACTTCATACTCATACTGCAGGTACCCATTACTGTCCCTCTCTCTCACACACCTCTACACCTCTACATCTACCAGAGAGGCAAACCTGTCGACTACTTCATACTCATACTGCAGGTACCCATTACTGTCCCTCTCTCTCACACACCTCTACACCTCTACATCTACCAGAGAGGCAAACCTGTCGACTACTTCATACTCATACTGCAGGTACCCATTACTGTCCCTCTCTCTCACACACCTCTACACCTCTACATCTACCAGAGAGGCAAACCTGTCGACTACTTCATACTCATACTGCAGGTACCCATTACTGTCCCTCTCTCTCACACACCTCTACACCTCTACATCTACCAGAGAGGCAAACCTGTCGACTACTTCATACTCATACTGCAGGTACCCATTACTGTCCCTCTCTCTCACACACCTCTACACCTCTACATCTACCAGAGAGGCAAACCTGTCGACTACTTCATACTCATACTGCAGGTACCCATTACTGTCCCTCTCTCTCACACACCTCTACATCTACCAGAGAGGCAAACCTGTCGACTACTTCATACTCATACTGCAGGTACCCATTACTGTCCCTCTCTCTCACACACCTCTACATCTACCAGAGAGGCAAACCTGTCGACTACTTCATACTCATACTGCAGGTACCCATTACTGTCCCTCTCTCTCACACACCTCCACCTCTACATCTACCAGAGAGGCAAACCTGTCGACTACTTCATACTCATACTGCAGGTACCCATTACTGTCCCTCTCTCTCACACACCTCCACCTCTACATCTACCAGAGAGGCAAACCTGTCGACTACTTCATACTCATACTGCAGGTACCCATTACTGTCCCTCTCTCTCACACACCTCTACACCTCTACATCTACCAGAGAGGCAAACCTGTCGACTACTTCATACTCATACTGCAGGTACCCATTACTGTCCCTCTCTCTCACACACCTCTACACCTCTACATCTACCAGAGAGGCAAACCTGTCGACTACTTCATACTCATACTGCAGGTACCCATTACTGTCCCTCTCTCTCACACACCTCTACACCTCTACATCTACCAGAGAGGCAAACCTGTCGACTACTTCATACTCATACTGCAGGTACCCATTACTGTCCCTCTCTCTCACACACCTCCACCTCTACATCTACCAGAGAGGCAAACCTGTCGACTACTTCATACTCATACTGCAGGTACCCATTACTCTCCCTCTCTCTCACACACCTCCACCTCTACATCTACCAGAGAGGCAAACCTGTCGACTACTTCATACTCATACTGCAGGTACCCATTACTGTCCCTCTCTCTCACACACCTCCACCTCTACATCTACCAGAGAGGCAAACCTGTCGACTACTTCATACTCATACTGCAGGTACCCATTACTGTCCCTCTCTCTCACACACCTCTACACCTCTACATCTACCAGAGAGGCAAACCTGTCGACTACTTCATACTCATACTGCAGGTACCCATTACTGTCCCTCTCTCTCACACACCTCTACACCTCTACATCTACCAGAGAGGCAAACCTGTCGACTACTTCATACTCATACTGCAGGTACCCATTACTGTCCCTCTCTCTCACACACCTCTACACCTCTACATCTACCAGAGAGGCAAACCTGTCGACTACTTCATACTCATACTGCAGGTACCCATTACTGTCCCTCTCTCTCACACACCTCTACATCTACCAGAGAGGCAAACCTGTCGACTACTTCATACTCATACTGCAGGTACCCATTACTGTCCCTCTCTCTCACACACCTCCACCTCTACATCTACCAGAGAGGCAAACCTGTCGACTACTTCATACTCATACTGCAGGTACCCATTACTGTCCCTCTCTCTCACACACCTCTACACCTCTACATCTACCAGAGAGGCAAACCTGTCGACTACTTCATACTCATACTGCAGGTACCCATTACTGTCCCTCTCTCTCACACACCTCTACATCTACCAGAGAGGCAAACCTGTCGACTACTTCATACTCATACTGCAGGTACCCATTACTGTCCCTCTCTCTCACACACCTCCACCTCTACATCTACCAGAGAGGCAAACCTGTCGACTACTTCATACTCATACTGCAGGTACCCATTACTGTCCCTCTCTCTCACACACCTCCACCTCTACATCTACCAGAGAGGCAAACCTGTCGACTACTTCATACTCATACTGCAGGTACCCATTACTGTCCCTCTCTCTCACACACCTCCACCTCTACATCTACCAGAGAGGCAAACCTGTCGACTACTTCATACTCATACTGCAGGTACCCATTACTGTCCCTCTCTCTCACACACCTCTACACCTCTACATCTACCAGAGAGGCAAACCTGTCGACTACTTCATACTCATACTGCAGGTACCCATTACTGTCCCTCTCTCTCACACACCTCTACACCTCTACATCTACCAGAGAGGCAAACCTGTCGACTACTTCATACTCATACTGCAGGTACCCATTACTGTCCCTCTCTCTCACACACCTCTACACCTCTACATCTACCAGAGAGGCAAACCTGTCGACTACTTCATACTCATACTGCAGGTACCCATTACTGTCCCTCTCTCTCACACACCTCTACACCTCTACATCTACCAGAGAGGCAAACCTGTCGACTACTTCATACTCATACTGCAGGTACCCATTACTGTCCCTCTCTCTCACACACCTCCACCTCTACATCTACCAGAGAGGCAAACCTGTCGACTACTTCATACTCATACTGCAGGTACCCATTACTGTCCCTCTCTCTCACACACCTCTACACCTCTACATCTACCAGAGAGGCAAACCTGTCGACTACTTCATACTCATACTGCAGGTACCCATTACTGTCCCTCTCTCTCACACACCTCCACCTCTACATCTACCAGAGAGGCAAACCTGTCGACTACTTCATACTCATACTGCAGGTACCCATTACTGTCCCTCTCTCTCACACACCTCCACCTCTACATCTACCAGAGAGGCAAACCTGTCGACTACTTCATACTCATACTGCAGGTACCCATTACTGTCCCTCTCTCTCACACACCTCTACACCTCTACATCTACCAGAGAGGCAAACCTGTCGACTACTTCATACTCATACTGCAGGTACCCATTACTGTCCCTCTCTCTCACACACCTCTACACCTCTACATCTACCAGAGAGGCAAACCTGTCGACTACTTCATACTCATACTGCAGGTACCCATTACTCTCCCTCTCTCTCACACACCTCCACCTCTACATCTACCAGAGAGGCAAACCTGTCGACTACTTCATACTCATACTGCAGGTACCCATTACTGTCCCTCTCTCTCACACACCTCTACACCTCTACATCTACCAGAGAGGCAAACCTGTCGACTACTTCATACTCATACTGCAGGTACCCATTACTGTCCCTCTCTCTCACACACCTCTACACCTCTACATCTACCAGAGAGGCAAACCTGTCGACTACTTCATACTCATACTGCAGGTACCCATTACTGTCCCTCTCTCTCACACACCTCCACCTCTACATCTACCAGAGAGGCAAACCTGTCGACTACTTCATACTCATACTGCAGGTACCCATTACTGTCCCTCTCTCTCACACACCTCCACCTCTACATCTACCAGAGAGGCAAACCTGTCGACTACTTCATACTCATACTGCAGGTACCCATTACTGTCCCTCTCTCTCACACACCTCCACCTCTACATCTACCAGAGAGGCAAACCTGTCGACTACTTCATACTCATACTGCAGGTACCCATTACTCTCCCTCTCTCTCACACACCTCTACACCTCTACATCTACCAGAGAGGCAAACCTGTCGACTACTTCATACTCATACTGCAGGTACCCATTACTGTCCCTCTCTCTCACACACCTCCACCTCTACATCTACCAGAGAGGCAAACCTGTCGACTACTTCATACTCATACTGCAGGTACCCATTACTGTCCCTCTCTCTCACACACCTCCACCTCTACATCTACCAGAGAGGCAAACCTGTCGACTACTTCATACTCATACTGCAGGTACCCATTACTCTCCCTCTCTCTCACACACCTCTACACCTCTACATCTACCAGAGAGGCAAACCTGTCGACTACTTCATACTCATACTGCAGGTACCCATTACTGTCCCTCTCTCTCACACACCTCTACACCTCTACATCTACCAGAGAGGCAAACCTGTCGACTACTTCATACTCATACTGCAGGTACCCATTACTGTCCCTCTCTCTCACACACCTCTACACCTCTACATCTACCAGAGAGGCAAACCTGTCGACTACTTCATACTCATACTGCAGGTACCCATTACTGTCCCTCTCTCTCACACACCTCTACACCTCTACATCTACCAGAGAGGCAAACCTGTCGACTACTTCATACTCATACTGCAGGTACCCATTACTCTCCCTCTCTCTCACACACCTCCACCTCTACATCTACCAGAGAGGCAAACCTGTCGACTACTTCATACTCATACTGCAGGTACCCATTACTGTCCCTCTCTCTCACACACCTCTACATCTACCAGAGAGGCAAACCTGTCGACTACTTCATACTCATACTGCAGGTACCCATTACTCTCCCTCTCTCTCACACACCTCTACACCTCTACATCTACCAGAGAGGCAAACCTGTCGACTACTTCATACTCATACTGCAGGTACCCATTACTGTCCCTCTCTCTCACACACCTCTACATCTACCAGAGAGGCAAACCTGTCGACTACTTCATACTCATACTGCAGGTACCCATTACTGTCCCTCTCTCTCACACACCTCTACATCTACCAGAGAGGCAAACCTGTCGACTACTTCATACTCATACTGCAGGTACCCATTACTGTCCCTCTCTCTCACACACCTCTACACCTCTACATCTACCAGAGAGGCAAACCTGTCGACTACTTCATACTCATACTGCAGGTACCCATTACTGTCCCTCTCTCTCACACACCTCTACACCTCTACATCTACCAGAGAGGCAAACCTGTCGACTACTTCATACTCATACTGCAGGTACCCATTACTGTCCCTCTCTCTCACACACCTCCACCTCTACATCTACCAGAGAGGCAAACCTGTCGACTACTTCATACTCATACTGCAGGTACCCATTACTGTCCCTCTCTCTCACACACCTCTACACCTCTACATCTACCAGAGAGGCAAACCTGTCGACTACTTCATACTCATACTGCAGGTACCCATTACTGTCCCTCTCTCTCACACACCTCCACCTCTACATCTACCAGAGAGGCAAACCTGTCGACTACTTCATACTCATACTGCAGGTACCCATTACTGTCCCTCTCTCTCACACACCTCTACACCTCTACATCTACCAGAGAGGCAAACCTGTCGACTACTTCATACTCATACTGCAGGTACCCATTACTGTCCCTCTCTCTCACACACCTCTACACCTCTACATCTACCAGAGAGGCAAACCTGTCGACTACTTCATACTCATACTGCAGGTACCCATTACTGTCCCTCTCTCTCACACACCTCTACACCTCTACATCTACCAGAGAGGCAAACCTGTCGACTACTTCATACTCATACTGCAGGTACCCATTACTGTCCCTCTCTCTCACACACCTCTACACCTCTACATCTACCAGAGAGGCAAACCTGTCGACTACTTCATACTCATACTGCAGGTACCCATTACTGTCCCTCTCTCTCACACACCTCCACCTCTACATCTACCAGAGAGGCAAACCTGTCGACTACTTCATACTCATACTGCAGGTACCCATTACTGTCCCTCTCTCTCACACACCTCTACACCTCTACATCTACCAGAGAGGCAAACCTGTCGACTACTTCATACTCATACTGCAGGTACCCATTACTGTCCCTCTCTCTCACACACCTCTACATCTACCAGAGAGGCAAACCTGTCGACTACTTCATACTCATACTGCAGGTACCCATTACTGTCCCTCTCTCTCACACACCTCTACATCTACATCTACCAGAGAGGCAAACCTGTCGACTACTTCATACTCATACTGCAGGTACCCATTACTGTCCCTCTCTCTCACACACCTCTACACCTCTACATCTACCAGAGAGGCAAACCTGTCGACTACTTCATACTCATACTGCAGGTACCCATTACTGTCCCTCTCTCTCACACACCTCCACCTCTACATCTACCAGAGAGGCAAACCTGTCGACTACTTCATACTCATACTGCAGGTACCCATTACTGTCCCTCTCTCTCACACACCTCCACCTCTACATCTACCAGAGAGGCAAACCTGTCGACTACTTCATACTCATACTGCAGGTACCCATTACTGTCCCTCTCTCTCACACACCTCCACCTCTACATCTACCAGAGAGGCAAACCTGTCGACTACTTCATACTCATACTGCAGGTACCCATTACTGTCCCTCTCTCTCACACACCTCTACATCTACCAGAGAGGCAAACCTGTCGACTACTTCATACTCATACTGCAGGTACCCATTACTGTCCCTCTCTCTCACACACCTCTACACCTCTACATCTACCAGAGAGGCAAACCTGTCGACTACTTCATACTCATACTGCAGGTACCCATTACTGTCCCTCTCTCTCACACACCTCTACATCTACCAGAGAGGCAAACCTGTCGACTACTTCATACTCATACTGCAGGTACCCATTACTGTCCCTCTCTCTCACACACCTCTACACCTCTACATCTACCAGAGAGGCAAACCTGTCGACTACTTCATACTCATACTGCAGGTACCCATTACTCTCCCTCTCTCTCACACACCTCCACCTCTACATCTACCAGAGAGGCAAACCTGTCGACTACTTCATACTCATACTGCAGGTACCCATTACTGTCCCTCTCTCTCACACACCTCTACACCTCTACATCTACCAGAGAGGCAAACCTGTCGACTACTTCATACTCATACTGCAGGTACCCATTACTGTCCCTCTCTCTCACACACCTCTACACCTCTACATCTACCAGAGAGGCAAACCTGTCGACTACTTCATACTCATACTGCAGGTACCCATTACTCTCCCTCTCTCTCACACACCTCTACACCTCTACATCTACCAGAGAGGCAAACCTGTCGACTACTTCATACTCATACTGCAGGTACCCATTACTGTCCCTCTCTCTCACACACCTCTACACCTCTACATCTACCAGAGAGGCAAACCTGTCGACTACTTCATACTCATACTGCAGGTACCCATTACTGTCCCTCTCTCTCACACACCTCCACCTCTACATCTACCAGAGAGGCAAACCTGTCGACTACTTCATACTCATACTGCAGGTACCCATTACTGTCCCTCTCTCTCACACACCTCCACCTCTACATCTACCAGAGAGGCAAACCTGTCGACTACTTCATACTCATACTGCAGGTACCCATTACTGTCCCTCTCTCTCACACACCTCTACACCTCTACATCTACCAGAGAGGCAAACCTGTCGACTACTTCATACTCATACTGCAGGTACCCATTACTGTCCCTCTCTCTCACACACCTCTACACCTCTACATCTACCAGAGAGGCAAACCTGTCGACTACTTCATACTCATACTGCAGGTACCCATTACTGTCCCTCTCTCTCACACACCTCTACATCTACCAGAGAGGCAAACCTAATTAACAAATATCAACATACTACTCAGCCATACTGAGAATTCATCATCTAATGCGTAATTGCATTGATTCCTGCCATTCGTTCATTCTGGTAAAGCTCGTCACCATATCTGATTATCAGCGGGTCTCAAGACGATTCTCTTCCTCAATAGTGTGCAGAAAGTTCTACTAGATGACAAGCCAAAATATATGAAATCCTTTAAAGCATAAAACATTTTTGAAATTTCACGTACTCTTAAAGTATGTTATATTTTCGCATACCCATCATCTCTACTATTTAGAACGCAAGTACGGGTATTCAGGCACAGCCACAGACTTCTTGACTGTGAATTAGGCTCAGCTGTGTGGGTCCTTTGGTGTGACTCAGCCTACTGTTTAAGTGTACAGCACAATGTACAGAGCCTAGTGAAAGTCTACACATCCTTTGTTGTACAGTGTTCAGATTTTTCTGAAAGGGATTCATTTGTTGATGGGGTTTTTTGTACGGATCTACTTCACATATTTCAAAGTGAAAGAGAAATGAATGAATTAAAAATAAGATAACGAAGAGGTCTTGATTGCGTATGTCTTCACACCCCAGAGTTAATATTTGGTAGAAGCACCTTTAGCTGCCTAATAACTCTTAGGGCAACCTATGTCATTAGTTATTGACAAAACTTCCCAAGGTCAGTCAGTTTTTTTTTAAAGCAGATTTAAGTGCTTACGTGTGTGTGTGTGTGTCAAGTGACCTTGTGTGACGCTTAGCTGTGGGGCAGACTTGCTCTTCACTAATTGATCCCTTTTATGTAAGGAGAAACCGAAAGAGGGAAGAGGAGTGGAGAGAGAGGGAGGATTGGAAAGGGGAGGAAAATACAGTTGATGTCGGAACTTTATATACACTTAGGTTGGAGTCATTAAAACTCGTTTTACAACCACTCCACAAATTCACGCGTCAGTTAGGACATCTACTTTGTGCATGACAAGTAATTTTTCAATCAATTGTTTACGGACAGATTATTTAACTCATAATTCACTGTATCACAATTCCAGTGGGTCAGAAGTTCACATACACCTAGTTGACTGGGCCTTTAAACAGCTTGGAAAATTCCAGAAAATTATGTCATGGCTTTAGAATCTTCTGATAGGCTAAATGACATAATTTGAGTCAATTGGAGGTGTACCTGTGGATATATTTCAAGGCCAACCTTCAAACTCAGTGCCTCTTTGCTTGACATCATGGGAAAATCAAAAGAAATCAGCCAAGACCTCAGAAAAATCAATTGTAGACCTCCACAAGTCTTTGTTCATCCTTGGGAGCAATTTCCAAACGCCTAAAGGTACCACGTTCATCTGTACAAACAATAGTACGCTAGTATAAACACCATGGGACCACGCAGCCGTCATACCGCTCAGGAAGGAGACGCATTTTGTCTCCTAGAGATGAACGTACTTTGGTGCGAAAAGTGCAAATCAATCCCAGAACAACAGCAAAGGACCTTGTGAAGATGCTCGAGGAAACTGGTACAAAAGTATCTATAGCCACAGTAAAACGAGTCCTATATCAACATAACCTGAAAGGCAACTCAGCAAGGAAGAAGCCACTGCTCCAAAACCGCCATAAATAATCCAGACTACGGTTTGCAACTGTACATAGGGACAAAGATCGTACTTTTTGGATAAATGTCCTCTGGTCTGATGAAACAAAAAATAGAACTGTTTGGCAATAATGATCATTGTTATGTTTGGAGGAAAAAGGGGGAGGCTTGCAAGCCGAAGAACACCATCCCAACCGTGAAGCACGGGGGTGGCAGCATCATTTGTGGAGGTGTTTTGCTGCAGGAGGGTCTGGTGCACTTCACAAAATAGATGGCATCATGAGGTGGGGAAATTGTGGATATATTGAAGCAACATCTCAAGACATTAGTCAGGAAGTTAAAGCTTGGTCGCAAATGTGTCTTCCAGATGGACAATGAGTCCAAGCATACTTCCAAAGTTGTGGCAAAATGGCTTAAGGACAACAAAGTCAAGGTATTGGAGTGGCCATCACAAAGCCCTGACCTCAATCCTATAGAAAATATATTGAGTGTATGTAAACTTCTGACCCACTGGGAATGTGATGAAAGAAATAAAAGCTTAAATAAATCATTCTCTCTACTATTATTCTGACATTTCACATTCTTAAATTAAAGTGGTAATCCTAACTGGCTAAAACAGAATTTTTACTTGGATTAAATGTCAGGAATAGTGAAAAACTGAGCCTAAATGTAATTTGCTAAGGTGGATGTAAACTTCCGACTTCAACTGTAGAACAACATTCTCATTCAGACAAGAATCACATCCCTGTTTAAGTCAGCGCTATGCTGCATCAGGCACACACACGCATCAGTCCACTCTGACTGCAGACCGTAGCCTGCAGTGTTTAGACTAGTATGTTTGCCCAGCCCACAGACACACTGCCTCACAGAGCACATCATTAAATCATAGCCTGGAGTTCCGCTCCCTTAATGGCGGTCGGGCAAAGGTTAACCCTCCCCTCACACACACACACACACACTACCCCATGCTGATTCACCGGGGGGATTACCCAGATCACCCTGGGGAAGAGATCGGGGCGATGAGTCTTAAACGGCCCTGGGTAATCAGTCATTTCAGCATGGCTGTCAGTGTGTGTAATTGTGCCAAGTTTTAATCTCTTCTGAGAAAGGGCAAGGCACTACAAGTGTACATACCACAGCCTACCACAATACACACAGACGATACATCAACACATAGACCAGGGGTACTCAAGTGCTATTTATTGTTTACATAGCCCTCTCCGCTGACACTCAAATAGCTGCCAATGTTATTCATGACCTTGTATCCCAGGCTGAGACAGAGTCACCTGAAGCAGTAAAGCTAACCACAGAGAACTTTAACCAACATATCAGCAATATGTTACATGTCCTACCTGAAATGAAGCCTGCCTGGACCTCTTATGGTAACATCCCAGGTGCGTATTTTTCCAAGGCGCTACCCAATCTTAGGGGTTCAGATCATAACATGGTTCAGCTCATCCCAGCTACTGAAGCCCTCCAGGACTGTTTTGAGTCCACTGACTGGGTGGCCCTGACGGACAGCACCAATGACCTGGACGAGGCAGCGCATACTGTCTCAGAGGATATCCGTTTCTGTGAGGATCTCGTTATTTCTAAAAAGAAAGTCAACATCTTCCCCAATAATAAACCGTGGGTAGTAACTCAGGAATTAAAAGAGCTCCTCTGCCAAAAAACAAGTGCTTAAATCAGTGCAAGGCAGCATACAAAGACACATTTAGAAAACCTTTTCAAGGACAGTAGGAAAGGCTGGCAAGGGCCACAAACCATCACAGGCCACAAACCATCACAGGCCACAAACCATCACAGGCCACAAACCAATGAGACATTGTGTGACCATCGAAATGACCTTTGCTTTTGCAATTGATTTGAACAGTTTCAATTGTAGGTTTGACTTGTGATTTTACATCGCAGCAGAAAGTGGCCTTGGACAGTATAGACAGCATACCAGCTGTTGATGTACAGATCTCTCTGAATGACGTCAAGCAATACTTTCAACGTGTCAAAAGCAAACGAAAATCATATGTTCCAGACGGCGTCAGCAGCAAGGCAGTTCAGGCATGCGCAGACCAGCTCGCATTACCGTTCCAGCTGTCACTGAACTGTGGGAGAATTCCAGTCTTTATGGAAAAAGTCTACTGATTGTCCCAACACCTGAAAAGATCTGTACCTAATGAAAATGTTTTAGAAAGTAGTTGAAAAACAAATTCTCTCTGGTCTCCCATCCCAATTAGAACCAAACCAATTCGCCTACCGTGCCTCTATGGGTGTTGACGATGAGCTACTGGTCAAGCTGAACAATATCTACGAACATTTAGAAAAGGCAAATAGCCTAGTGAAAATGTGTTCATTGACTTCAGTAGCGCGTTTAACACCGTCCAACACCACCTACTGGTGGATAAGCTGGTGATTTTGGGAGTCAGCTCTCTACTGATCAAGTGGATTACAATTTTCCTTGAATAGTTTCCTTGAAATATTCGTTAAGAAAATGAAAGAGATGGAAATAGATTTCAGAAGGAACACAACTCCACCACCTGCTACGAAGAACAATGGGAAATCCGCTGATTTTAGAGTGACCACATAAAAGTACCTGGGAATCCAAATAGACAAGCTGAAATGCAAGGACTGTGCCTTTGCAAAGATAAAGAAATTGCAACAGATAATGTTTTTCTAAGCAAACTGAACCGTTTTAATGTCGAACCGCCATATCTTACAAATGTTCTGTAAATCTGTCCTCCAGAGTGTGCTGTCCTTTTGGTCTGATATGCATGTTTGGAAACAAGACCAAGTCCAGCTTCAGCGCTTGATTAAGACAGCGGGAAGGATAATTGGTATCGATCAAGAATCAGCCATCAACCTGTACACAAACCTCCTAAAACTTGGAAAGCATTTTACAGGACAGATCCCCTTCACTGAAAACTCAGTCACAGCAGCAGCCGGACAAGGCTTTCTTAAAAAGAAAATCAAAACCGATAGATATGGGGACTTTATTTTCCCACAGCCATTAGGCTGTATAATAGTCTGTTGATCCCTCGAGTATACAGCATATTGCACTTTCACTTTTAAATGTGTAGCTATGGCACTTTGAATGAATTCTGTTGTGTGGTTCCTGTGTTTTCGGTTTTCGTGTTGGGATAATAAAGTTGACCTGAATCTGAAGTATTTGAGAAGGTCCAGTCACACACTTCCTTGGTGACACAGGTCCGGATGGATAATGTCATTTATCGGTGTAGTGACAAACCTCCACCTCGCATCCCATGCGACCCCAAACTGTTCTCATAGCCAACAAGAGGGGTGTGGACATTTTGTAGTTTTAAAGCTCATTTTCTGCAATTCTACACATTCTTCCATGTCTGATGTGTGTTTATGATACCAGGAGACGAAGCCCGACCGTGTGGAAATAAATCAAATACAATTCTGTGTTGTTTTGTTGACGACACCCAAGGTGACACTGTGCAGATACAGCAACATGAGCACAGTTGCTCTGGTTTCACCATTCAGGAAGGTGTGTGTGCACGGTTCGGTTGTGTGTGTATGTGTCATCTGTTGGGGGTTATTGGGATGTGTTTTGCCAGGGCACATTGACATTTGTGTTTGTGTGTGTGAGAGAGAGACACTGGAACCTCAGCATGCACACCTGCACTGTGATATAATATTGATGAGACCGCCAGGGTTCTCTTTTACCTTGGTAGGAAGGCTCAGTCATAGAAACGTAGCAGATAGATCAGACAACATTAGCAGTAGAAGTAGAATCATAATATTCCTGGTCAGATGATCAGGCTTAACTTGACGACTGCATAAAATCGTGCATTGATGTCAAGAGTTAGGATTCGGGCCTTTGTGGCTAGATCAGTGCTAACACAGCATGAAGAAACATAGTAGATAGAGACAACACCACTGAAGCAGTAGAAACGCTGCATCTCTGTGTGTTCACTTTGTCCGACTGAGATCTGTGTGTATGTGAAATAAAGGTAAATACCTGCACACTGATGAATGCTCTTGTAATGTATGTCACTACTCATCAGTGTGTGTGTTAATGTATGTCAAACTACTCATCAGTGTGTGTTAATGTATGTCACTACTCATCAGTGTGTGTGTTAATGTATGTCACTACTCATCAGTGTGTGTTAATGTATGTCAAACTACTCATCAGTGTGTGTGTTAATGTATGTCACTACTCATCAGTGTGTTAATGTATGTCACTACTCATCAGTGTGTGTGTTAATGTATGTCACTACTCATCAGTGTGTGTGTGTTAATGTATGTCACTACTCATCAGTGTGTGTGTTAATGTATGTCAAACTACTCATCAGTGTGTGTGTTAATGTATGTCACTACTCATCAGTGTGTGTGTGTTAATGTATGTCACTACTCATCAGTGTGTGTGTTAATGTATGTCAAACTACTCATCAGTGTGTGTGTGTTAATGTATGTCAAACTACTCATCAGTGTGTGTGTGTTAATGTATGTCAAAGTACTCATCAGTGTGTGGCTATGTATCTTTATTTCATTGGTTTACTTTTTGTTCACAGCACAAGTCAAAGTGTGAAAATTGCTTTGAAACTCTGTGTGTGTTCCTCAGGGGCGAGTGGAGGTGGAGGCTGGAAACGAGAACATGAAGTTTGAGACAGGACCCTTCTCCTACTATGGAGTCATGGCTCTTAGCTCACCATCACTGGGTGAGCGCACACACACGTAATTGATATATGATCAGACCACAGACACAAGCAATGCACGTAAACACTGGTACAGAG
Source organism: Oncorhynchus mykiss (assembly GCF_013265735.2). Lineage (NCBI taxonomy): Eukaryota > Metazoa > Chordata > Actinopteri > Salmoniformes > Salmonidae > Oncorhynchus > Oncorhynchus mykiss. Next base: position 1,813,523 of record NC_048593.1, read on the forward strand.
ATACACACACACACACACACAGACGCTCTCTCTTTCTCCCCCTTTCTCTCTCATACACACATGCACAAACAATGTGATAACTTTCGGTGCGCTTGCCTCTGTCTAAACTTGTTTCAGTCAGATAGTGTTTCTGGTCTTCAGCATTTCGGCCTTCAATTTTTATTCCTGAAACACCAGCTTCGCTGACCAACATCCAGAAATGCTCAACTCAAACACCCACACACCAGAAGGGATGGGGGAAATGCTCAACTAGCACTGTGCACAGCTCACAATGAAATGTGTGTTAGCTCCCAAGTAGGTGAGGGTGTGTAATCACTTAGGTTTTAGGAGATCCAACAGACAGACGTGATCTACAGCTGATGTAATAAACAGGAAGACAAACGTACACCGCTGTTACCTAAGGGCTGTTGCGGTGACCGTATTACCGCCACACCGGCGAATCAAATTCCACGTGACCATTCGGTCACGGTTGCTAGGCTTCTCCAAGCTCTGATGCTGCTGATGGACATTAGTGGCCTACCAAACTTGCTAACTGCCTGATACTTCGCACTCTATTGTCCCTCTAATCACTCTGATATCAGTGCAAATGTAATCAAAAATCTAATCAAAGACTGAGAGAGCCCATGAGTTCAAGTTGCGCAACGTTTCTATAGGCTATGCAATTCCCAGAGAAACAGAGTAAATGCCTTTTGTTAAAGGGTGGGAGGATCCCATCAGCTTTCTATAGGCTAGGCCAAATTTCCCACATATTATTTAGTATATTTAAAGACAAGATCAAGAATAATCTGATGGGTGACAATATTACCTATATTTTTGCGACTTTTTCGAATCATAGTCGCACACCTCATGTAGCCTGGCCCATAGGCCTGTATGTTTTTGTTAAGGTTTCTATCACAACTGAAGTGGCCAAATAACTTCTCAATATTAAGCAAATTAATCCGATTTACAAGGGCATACATAAGCAGCGTGTGAGTTTCGAGTTTGGGGAAGATGGTTTTCACCATAAAAGTACACATTTATGATAAAAGCATGACATTGATAATGGCGTTTTCCCGCTAATGGAACATTCCTGCTTATAACTTACTGCTGTGTGAGCACATTGCTGTGCTTATAATGTGAGGAAATAAACTATTAGTCTATCAACATTTTAAGCTAAACGTTCTGTTCTGTTGCGTTTGCCTCATTACTTTAAAAAGGGTTTTTGACGCTAGTGGTTGTATTCATGTGGGATCTATCGTATCCCACAACTGTCCCAGTTTGGAATATTTCTCGCACAGAATAGAATAGGTCAGTTTTTGTACTATGGAGGATAGTAGATTTCAATTTTGTGATCGCCACAGCCCTAGTGTCACCTATAAAGAACAAGGTGTTTGTGTGTGTGTGTGTGTGTGCGCCAATGATTGGGGTGTGTGCATATCTGAGAGAGCTTAGTTGGCTGGAGGATGATGCCACAGTGCTGGAACTGTAGTGTGGGTGTGTGTGTAATGGATGTCACACACACACATTTGGATACAGAGAGCAGTGTTTAGTCCCAGGACAGGACACTTTCGCTCTAGAAGTTTAAATAGGAGAAAGAAGTCAAGATGCTTTAGAGACGCTGATGACACCTAGTGGTCAGATACCAGTATGACTAGCAGCCATAGCTGCTCTGAAATATGTTATTTGACTAGGCAAGTCCATTAAGAACAAATTCTTATTTACAATGACGGCCAAACCTGGACGACGCTGGGCCAATTGTATGCCGCCCTATGGGACTCCCAATCACGGCCGGTTGTGAAACAGCGTGGAATCAAACCAGGGTGTCTGTAGTGACTCTTCGTGCCTTAGACCGCAGCAGCACTCGGAAGCTAATGTCATAGAAATGGTTGGAGGTGAGCTTTCAATGTTGCCAGTAGTGTAGTACCTCTGTAGATGGTGCTACACATGCAGGCATGAGCAGAGTAGGTTCTGGTTTTCAAAAGCCTTTTAAATGTTAAATCATAAGATTACAGTTGGATGACAAACTGGTTCTCTCTTTCTCTCTCTGTGATAGTCTTCTCTGTGATAGTCTTCTCTGTGATAGTCTTCTCTGTGATAGTCTTCTCTGTGCTAGTCTTCTCTGTGCTTTGTGTGCGCAGCATCTATGTAATGTGTGTGTGCATGCGCTATATGATGTGTACTGTACTACTGCCTACATGTGTCAAACTGTCCAACTCATGTCAGCGTCTGATGTCACTCAGTTACGCCCCTCCCATTGGGCTATCTGCCCCCTCCAATCCGACAGCAGGCCTTCGTTGACCTGTGAAAATGACGAGTCACCCGTGGCGAATCTGAAATTGCATCCTATCCCCTATGTAGTGCACTACTTTATGCCATAGCCTTATGTGGCTAATCCTGGCCAAAAGTAGTGCACTATAATAGGGAATGGAGTGCCATTTTGGACACAGCCTCAGTGAATGGTTCACTAAATGATGTATTGAGGTGAAAATGTCAATGTGCTCTGAAGGAGAAAGGTTTGTGTCTTCAGGGCACCCTACAGTGCTATTACTGCCTATCGATGATTAAACGAGAGCGTCTTTCTCTCTCCCCCTTCTCCCACCCTTCGCTCAGCCGTAACTCCCCCTCTCTCCCCATCAGTGGCGTCCCCTCCTCCACGACGTCTCTCTTTAAAGAGATTCTCTCTGTTCTCTCGCTTCCCAGGTAAAGAACCAACCACCCCGAGGGGAGGGGTAACATGAGGGAGGGAGGGGCCACTTTTTATGCCAAGATCACCTTTTTTGTTTCCCTCCCATCATCCTCTTCTTCAGAGCCCTGCTCCAGCAAGTACAACCTGATAGGCAGATCCACTGGAATATCAATACTTTACATTTAGGGTCAGTTATACCAAGACTTTTCTCTGAAGTAGAATAAAATAGGAAAACGTTCTACTCTTACCTTCCAAGATTTTATTCTTCTCTCATTCTGTGTTTGTATTTATTCCCTTTCGAAACCAAAGGGTGCAAAGCCTAATCTAATCAGGCCTTACTGTGAGTTGGCTACCGAGAGCATTAGTTAGAGCAGAGTTTCCCATACTCGGTTCTGGGGCCCCCCCCCTGGGGGCACGTTTTGGTTTATGCCCTAGCACTGCACAGCTGGTTCAAATAACCAACTCATCATCAAGCTTTGATTATTTAAACCGGCTTGGGAAATCCTGCTCTACAACGCTCTCCTCCAGAACTCGATAGCCGACTCACAGTAGCCCGGTTAAACACTGCACTCGTTATTGTTTCACTTAATGTCACTGGTTTGACGACTCACAGGACCGTAATGGTTAAACGTTGAATGCCGCTCGAGATGAGTCAGCTGCGCTAATCCTAGCTAATAGTGTATAGTTAGCCTAATTTTTGCGTCTAATACTATTTATTGCTGATTTACGCTCCACTATACCCTCTGGTGGAGTTGGATGGTATTGAATTAATAGGTTGGTGGAAAAGCCGGTGCTCTGCAGTGGTCTCTCTCTTAGTGACTGAGTGATGTGGTGAGGTTCTACTTGCAGTTCTTACTCGGCCGATGACTGCTGATGATGGCAGCTGAGCCCTATGTGCTTTTGACAGATTGTATGCCACATCAGGTCACATCAGTGGGTTTGTCCTCAGTCAGCAGGACAGGACAGGGCAGAGCAGAGCAGCCTGGGACAACGTCACTCAGTTGACAGGCCCTGTTCCAATAAGGTAAGGGTTAAGATGAAGTTACATGCATATTATGCGTCTTTCCTTTCTTCCTTTCTTTCCTTCCTTCCTTGGTCTCTTCCTTGGAATACTCACTGATCTGGTTTCCTCAGTACTGCTTTCACCAGTGACATGGAAGGAAGGAAGGAAGGAAGGAAGGAAGGAAGGAAGGATGGAGGGAAAGAAAGAAGGAAGGAAGGAAACATTATCGTCAGATAATTTCTTCAGACCTGTGGCAGAGCTGGACTCTACAGTACCGACTGAGGAAGAGGAGGAATAGAGGAGGAAGGAAGAAACTTGCTGGATGGGGCTCTAGGTGGAGCCACTCTGCTCCACGGCACTACTTCTGATATCTGACCTCTAACCCCTACTAGTTGCCCTAACCACTGGTCCAGGGTCAGATGTTTCCTTATTACCGCATTGGTTACATTTTGGGTAATCTGATACTAGGTCTGTGGTTAAAGGCATCTTCTACTGTATCTTGTGCGACTACCTGATCCTGTCACTAGCATAGAATTAGAGTTCTATGGTCACTACTCACTCACTTCACAGAAATCACCAAACTACTTCTGACCCACTCACTACTTCCTGTACCATATAGTTCCCTAACCCCTTCCCCTAGGCACTAGATCTGAAAAGAGCATAGGCAATAGGATGACAGTTCAACCCAGCCTACCAAAAGACACGGTGATACTATTACCAATTTGTCAATATCTATCCAATGTTTTTAGATGTGTGCCTAGAAGGAACGAGCTAGGGGTCAAAATTGGAACAGGGCATGCATCACTCACTACACACTCCTTAACCCCAACTTACCCAACCACAAGCACTCATACACAGTTACGACCCCCCAATTCCCCCCATGCCAATCAGAGCCTCATTTGCATGGCATGCCTGGCGAGCCAATCTCTGAGCCACGGTGAACGCTCAGGAACACCAAAACGCCCACAGGTGACTTGGTTAAGCATAGAACCATCGTTGATTGGTTGCCATAATGCCATTTCTCCTGATCCTGGCTGTTGATTGGTCCCCATCACCCCCTATCCTTGATGTGATATGGGGAAGCCTGGCACCTGATAAAATCCCTCCCTCCCAGCATATAATCATAATTTAACCCCACCCTCCTCTGTAATCACCAATCATACTCAACCTTCATCTTTGGGTGTGCATACGTTTGTGTTGCTGTGTTGTGCATATACCTGTTGCTCTCTGTGATGCTGTGTGTATACATTTGCATCGCTGTGTGTACAATGCCGTGAAAACTATTTGCCCCCTTTCAAACATTCTCGATTTTAACATATTTTTATCAGATCTACAACCAAAACCTCATTTTAGATAAAGGGAACCTGAGTGAACAAATAACACAACATGGTGATACTTGTTTAACTTATGCGACACCCAATGCCGCTGTGTGAAAAGTTGTTGTACCCTTACACTCAGTGAACTGGTTGTGCCATCTTTATCTACAATGGCTGCAACCAAACGCTTCCTGAAGTTGTTGTACCCTTACACTCAGTGAACTGGTTGTGCCATCTTTATCTACAATGGCTGCAACCAAACGCTTCCTGAAGTTGTTGTACCCTTACACTCAGTGAACTGGTTGTGCCATCTTTATCTACAATGGCTGCAACCAAACGCTTCCTGAAGTTGTTGTACCCTTACACTCAGTGAACTGGTTGTGCCATCTTTATCTACAATGGCTGCAACCAAACGCTTCCTGAAGTTGTTGTACCCTTACACTCAGTGAACTGGTTGTGCCATCTTTATCTACAATGGCTGCAACCAAACGCTTCCTGAAGTTGTTGTACCCTTACACTCAGTGAACTGGTTGTGCCATCTTTATCTACAATGGCTGCAACCAAACGCTTCCTGAAGTTGTTGTACCCTTACACTCAGTGAACTGGTTGTGCCATCTTTATCTACAATGGCTGCAACCAAACGCTTCCTGAAGTTGTTGTACCCTTACACTCAGTGAACTGGTTGTGCCATCTTTATCTACAATGGCTGCAACCAAACGCTTCCTGAAGTTGTTGTACCCTTACACTCAGTGAACTGGTTGTGCCATCTTTATCTACAATGGCTGCAACCAAACGCTTCCTGAAGTTGTTGTACCCTTACACTCAGTGAACTGGTTGTGCCATCTTTATCTACAATGGCTGCAACCAAACGCTTCCTGAAGTTGTTGTACCCTTACACTCAGTGAACTGGTTGTGCCATCTTTATCTACAATGGCTGCAACCAAACGCTTCCTGAAGTTGCCGATCAGTCTCACGCCTCCAGTACCAGTCAAAAGTTTGGACACGCATGCATTCGAGGTGTCTACCTCATGAAGCTAGTTGAGAGAATGCCAAGAGTGTGCAAAGGGTCTGTACCCGGCTCGGTCTGGACTTTGACTAGTTCATTCCAAAACAGAACAAAATATTCAGCCATTCTGATGCAGACTTGCGTGTGTGATTTTGATCGTTGTCTTGCTGTACTTTCACTTCAAACCATGCACCTAGTGCCTGAGATTCTCCCTCTGTAAGATGGAGCAACTGCTTTTCACACAGGGGCGTTGGGTGTTGCATAACTTGGTTTCTGAAATAAAAGTATCAAAATGTTATTTGTCCACGTTTTCATGGCACTGTAGGTGTGACGGCACGTGTTGCATGTTCACTAACCGCCAGTATCCATCTAGTGATCCAAACCATGCTGTAGTGTTTTTCATTAACTTAATGTCTCTGTCGTTGCTGCCAGCCGTGCCAAATACTGTTTATGTTGCTCTGGCTGCTCTCACTATAATCATATCCTCCTACTGTCTACCCCATCAATGGACAATCTCATTCTCTTTTCATGTTATTTGCTTTAATTCACTGTTCTGTGTGCGCCTGAATGTGCATGTGTGTGTTTATGTACTGTGTGTGCCCGTGGGAATGTGCGTGTTTGTGTACTTCGTGTGTGTGGGTTATCTCCAGCTCACCCTGTCTCTCCCTCTCCGTATCTCAGAGTTCCGTTCTCCTACTCACGCGAGCGGTCTGAACCGCTCTGCGTCGCTAAGCTGCACTGAGCGTGGCGCTTCCGGAGAATGCGGCTCAGTAACTGCTAGCAACACGCAGCTCACCGCCTGCCAGTACACACCAGACTTCTACGTACGGGCTCTCACTGACCTGCAATATGTCAAGGTAACACACTCACCTTTAACCTCTAACCCCTGCCAGTGCCATGGAAAAACTACAATGGGAAAAGGCCCTATTTCTACAGTTTTGTTAAAAAGTGACTTTTCAAATGCCTGTGCTGCAGAAATTGTAAGCCGTTAAGGTGACAAACTCTCTCGCCAGAGTGACGCCGCCAGTCGCCAAATTCTTGTTTACAATCATCTAAGACGGACCCATGTAATGAAACGGTGACCTGAAATATTTCAGAAATTAGCCCAGACATTTCAGCCCACTATTCAGCCCACTATTCAGCTCTGCTGAGAAGCCTTTTACCAGCCCAACTGAATGGCCAGCAGTGGTGTAGTGGAGGGTAAGCACACGTAAACGCTGTTTATGCAGCTTTTTTATTTTGCAGGAGCGTTTACCCACCTTTTGCAGGAAAAAATGCATTCAAAGTAGAGGGAGTGTTACATCTCTGAGGACCAGTGCACCCTGGGTTGTCCCTGTGATGATGATTGGCTGTTCATTACCTCTTATACCATGACGCCATACTCTCTCAAAGCACGCTTTGCTGTCTCTCTCATATCCTTGTTTTTCCTCTCCTCAGATCACTCGTTCTCAGTACCAGAATGGTCTGCTGGCGTCGAGGCTGGACAGCACCCCCCAGTCCCCCGAGGGCAGCCACCCCCGTCTGGACAGCACCTCTGCGCTCCCCATCACCCCACCAGCCCCTCCCCGCACCCCCCTCCCCCTGGCCACCACACCTTTCAAGCGCCCCCTTGCTCTCCCCCATCCCACCCCCCCTCCCACCAGCCGTACCCCCTTACCCCAAACCACCACCCCCACTCAAGTCAACCCCCGCCCGGCCCTGCCTCAATCCACCCCTCCTCCCACCAAAGGCACCCCTCTTCCTCAAACACCTCCTCCTGCCTCCTCGGGTGCACGCACCACTCACCCGCCTCCGCCCTCCACCTCCTCTCTCCCCCACCCACCTCTTCCCTGCACCTCTCTGCCCCCCAAATCCCCCTCTTCCGCGAGGCAAGCGGGGGAGAATGGTCCGGGTGAGAAGACCTCTCTGCTGTCTGAGCAGCCGCAAAACTGCGTAAGCGGCACACGCAGGCCCAGCTACCCACAAACACACACGCAACACCCTCACACACACCAACACATGCACACACACGTGCACACCATCAGCCACGCACACACAGAGAGCACCATCTGACAACAATCCCTGTGGGGGGGGGGGGGGGGGGGGGGTTGTTAAGATTTGTAAAAAATGAATACACACAAGTTTTGTTGGCCGTGGACTGGAGCACTGGAAGATTCTAAGGTGCGTTGTGGGAATACTCATGTCTCTGTCCTCCTATCCGCCCACCTACCTCTCAAGATGGGGGTGAAGAGAGAGCGTGACGGGCAACACTGGTGCATTACACACTTGTGCAGAGGTCCTTGTGTGTGATGCAGCTTGTCTCTGTCATACGGTTCAGTGCGTGTGTGTGCAATGTGTGTTTGACAGTTTTACGGTGGCTGCAGGCACAGTCTGGGATCAGCTTTGTTGGTGGGGAGGAGGGAGAGATAGACCACCATGTATAGCATGTTTATAATATGTGTTGATTCTCTGCACTTTGGTTGTCAGTATAAATAAATATAGAAATATGACCTGTAGTGACAGCAAATATGTTTTTAAAGAGAAATGTAGCGATATTTAGAGATTCATGCATTTTAGCTTAGTGTTCACTGTGAACTCTCATCTACACGCACCTGTGTTCTCTAAAACACTTTCTGTACCACTCCCCTCCCACATGCTCCGTTTCCATGGGAATTACATTCAACCCCCCCCTCCAATACAAATGGAACATTCTCAGGAGGGATTTTTTTTTGTGTCTGTTCTTTCTTCCAAATATGGCAATTTCCCAAAAACTTTAGTATTAGGAGATTGTTGAGTTTGGGGCCTGTTGACACGGGCTTGACAGGAGTGTAGCGGTTCGTGTGTGTACCTCCTGAGCTGTCTCTCATTTCGGAAAGTTTATGACCACTTGACCCTGTCAGGCCTATCAGGCTGGGGTGGAGGGCGGGGTTGCTGGAGGGGAGGAGTTGGCTGGCTAATTGACTGACAGCTGGGTTTGTTTACCATGATCCCACCTAACCAGAGATGTGAAGTATATTATATGATTAATTATTTAAATATGAATATATTTATTTTGCATTACAGATTACTTTTTTATGTATTTTGAGATTTATTTGATGTCAATGTTTTATATTGTATAGATTGTTTTTCTTTTGTTGAAGACTCTCAAAACTCCATGTACTGTGACTGATACTCCTGAACAGAGACTTTTCTACTGTACTGCAACCAACTCCCCCAGAACCTACAAACTCTCAAACACACCTAACTGAACAGAGCTCAATTCAACTATGATACTAGCTCCTCTTTCCTTTTGTATTATTGTATAATTTCATTATGATACTAGCTCAGCTTCCTATTTGTGAACATAGCTCAATTCAACTACAATACTAGCTCATTTTCCTGCTTGTATAATTTCACATAATAAGCAGTGGACTAGCATTTGGGTGTCTGAGTTGCTGTGGTTTAACATGATTGGTTGCTTTGGAGTGTTATTGAGTGATGTCACAATGGAATATAGAAGTCACTGTTTTCAGGGGTGATGTCACTGTGGAGTTAAAATTCCACTTTGTGATGCCACAATGGAGTTGAGTTCAGAGTTTGTGTGTGATGTCACAGTGGAGTTTAGAATGGAGTTTTACTGTGTGATGATACAATCAGTGAGGGGTTGTTGCCACTGCTAATGACATGAAAAAAGGCACGCCACCTCCACCACAATGTTCCCTTACCATTTACATTGTAGGTACTCCAAAAAGACATTCCAAAAACAGGGGATCCACAATTGACCCTTCAGATTCAATCTGATGTAGGATTTATTGTGTGTATAAATGAAGCTGTTACACGCACTGTGCCCTGCCGTGCTGTCTTAGAGATGACTACATGTGTTTCCCTCACCATGCATTCTCTCTGGGTGGAGGGCAGACCACACATATAATGCTGCTATCATCTACCTATCTTGATCCCTAGAAATATATTATGAAGTGACAATGAAGTAACTCAAGCAACGGTCGACATGAAGGAAAAGAATGTACACATACACATGTATTTCTATGTAAATACATACCACTGATAAGAATATCACTTTAGAACAACGAGCGAGAACTGAGTATTTATTCCAAAGAATTTCTGTAAGGTCTGTTCCACAGGGACGAGTTCCTACCTGAGTTTTAAGAGTATATCCCCTCCTTAGAATTGGAATAAATAGAACGGACACACGCCCCTCCGTACAGGGTATTGAATGGGGTCGTCGATTCTAGGATTTCTAAGTCTATGGTTGGTGCAGCCTTACACACTACTACACACAAAAACCCTAGACCTGACTGCTGGTTCACATAGGTCACTTCATAGCATTGGGCCTTACTGGTTCCGTTACACCACTGGTCTAGTTCCCAGTCTAGCCACTGGTTGGCTGCGAAGGTCCTAGTCTACTGAGAACGGTCAGATTATGAAAGTGTTGTTCGACTACTTAGAAATGTTGTATTTATTTGAAAAGTAATAATATTCTGTCATTTTTGTTCTGTGTTCTCTCATGTGAAACAGGCTTTTGTTTTTGACAGACAGTCATGTCTGTCAACGGGTTACTGGGACGAAGGAAGAGATTTGTTATATATTTCCTGCTTGTACTATGTTACTGTGAATACTACTGTATATTGTGAAGACATTGGCATTTGTCTACTATATTATCTGTGATGGGAGTGAGAGGGGGGATGCCTATATGGAACACATGTATAAAGTAACCTCTGTGAGAATACTTACCGGATATACAAACTTTTATCTCCTTCCACTGAGTCATTTTACTTGGAAGATATTGTATTAGCAATAAAATTATTGCTCTGTTTTGACCTCAAAGAACATTTCTACCTTTCTCTCAAATTCATTTTTCCCCCCCATTGAAGTAGCATGTAGTAGCATTCTGACCATGATTTATTGCAGCCGCTGTGTTAATGTAGCTGTTAGTTCGGTCTAGCCAGTCATAACATAAGCTACCTTGCCCTTCACTAGCACTCATCCTTTCTTTCATCTCCTTTCCTTTTCCACTCTTCTTTCCTCTCCTCTTCCTCCCTACTCTGCTACTTTCCTTACCCTCTCCCCCAGCTTCTCTCTCCTCACACCCCCACTTCTTCCCTTCTCCTGCCGGTCATGTTATATTGACATTCCTTGACTGCTGGTCTGAACAGTCTTATAAGCTCTTTTTAATGTCCAGATCCTTCTAGCTGGTGGGTGGTTCCTGGCGGGAGGGCAAGGCTTAACTGGCAGCCAGGCTCTGCTCTGCTGTGTTGTTAGCTCAGCCCCAGTGTGATTATTCGACCTAAACGAGGAGGGTTTAAGAGTTCTGGTGCTGTATTCTCAGACCAGGGACAGCTTTTCCACTGTGTAGACAAAGGGGTGCCATACTAGCCTGGTCCCAGATCTGTTTGGGCTCTCCGCCAACTACTATATAGGAGATGGCACAAACAGATCTGGGTTCAGGCTGGTGCCATACTGCTAGACTGGGTGCTTGGGAACCAGAACCCTACAATGGAATAGAACACTGTCCTCCAAGAAGGATGTTTTTGTGCATCAATGATTATAAACACTACAGTCTAATACAGGTTACTCAGACAGAGATAAGCACACGAGTCCAGTGTCGGCCCCATATGTAAAAACGCACACTGAACAGTCTGACAGAGACTACGGGTCTGGCCTCCAGGCACACACACTATTCTCTCTCTCTGCTAGAGTCTTCCACAAGAAGCTGGTCAGTGATGAAGTTCTAAAGGTTATATTTATTAAAGTTGGGGGTTGGAGTGCTTGTTTTCAACAACTATGACTCATGTTTAATGACTGATCAGCGGTAAGTTCTGTGGTAGAGACTTTTCCCGGTCTGTTGTTTTCTTTTTTGGAGGGGGATGTTGATTTGAAGAGTAAATGCCTGTCACTTCATCTGACCCCTGGGGTTGTTCAACTTAAAGCAAAGTGTACATACTGTTTTATAATGACTTTGGAGGGAGCTGTGAAGAAGTCAACATGGGGTTAATAAACCTGAGTTATATTTCTCTACGTAAACTACTGTCTCCTGTGCTCTTTTAATTTGACTGTCTGTGTTCACTGTTTTTCTCACTTTAGTTGAGTCAAATGTACAAAAACAGAGGTTTCCCACAATTGCAATGTCAACAGTAGGTCACAAAGATTAGTGACTGTTGGCAAACAGTGGAGCTATGTGACAAAGTAGGCTAAGTAACAAAAGGTAAACAAAAATGCTCTGTGGTGCATGACTTCACAACAGCACAAAGTGATCTAGCTCAGTTTGTTGGGTACAAAGTATGCAGCGCAGTAGAAGTCTTCCACCACATGTCCATGCTGTGTGTTCATCTGGGTTACATGGTAACTACAGAGTTTGGCTCAGTGACAGGTGCTTCACGGGAATCCTTCATCAGTAACCATGTTTTAACTGACCCAGACTCTTTAGGATTCTCTTGTGAATGTATCCCAAAGTACACGGCTATGTATCAGAGGGAGCTGTCTGTGCACAGAGTATGATGACTTTGTCCCTAGTAGGTGCTGGTCTGTGTAAATTGTGTGCGCCCTCCCCAGAATAGTTGAGGTTAGGATTTAGGGAGGGAGGGTAAACTGATCCTGGATCTGTGTTTTCAATGCACAGAACAAAGCTGATGATAACAATGTCCATCAAACGAAGGAAAACAAAAAAAAAGCCCAGCAAATGGGTAGTTACAAAGTCGTTAGGCTGCCTAAGTAATCTCAATTATGCGTCAAGGAATATTGACGAAGACCCTTTAAATTTGACTTGTTTTCAAGACTCTCAAACAAAGATGGGCGTGGCACGATACTAATTTTCCCTGCACCCATTGGATGTCATCAGCCATGGACTCTCATTGGTTAATTTCTGAGAAGGTGGGTTTAGTTTGCGAGGAAAGTGCGTCCATTGTGGCTCTGAATGAGAGCTGCGGATGACACTAAACCAATGTCCTTTCTCCCCAAAATGGCGTCAAAAGGGAGCCAGTTTTTCTCTGAGCGCTGTGTGGCTCGCAGAGCCTCCGTGGGCGGGCAGCTGCGAGAGGGAAGCAGTCACATGATTCGCGCAGAGCCCAGCTGCCCAATTCCAATATGGTGGCCAGCTTGGCAGACCTACGGTTCTTGTTGATGATATTGTTGCTCTGCGGGAGGATCGGGGACGGCGCCTGCAGCCAGCAAGCCCCGCGCGTTCTGGGGTTGCGACTGGAGGACCCAGAAGGCCGGGTGTATATGAAGGAGAGGATCATCTCTGCGCCGCAAGGGGCCAGTTTCAAGCTCCGGCTGTTCGGCTCGGATCTGAATGGTACCTGGCCGTGGGTGGCGTTCGCTGGGGCTAGACTGGGAGAGGCCGGTGCGGTGGGGGATGCAGCCGACCCGTGTGGGCAGGAGACCCGCCGTGACACCTCCGCCTTCCAGGTCACCGGGGAGGTCACGGCGGACGAGGAGTACAGCGGGCTGATAGAGGTAAAGGTGCGGGACAAGAGCATTATGTCTCTCGCTGCAGGGGATGATGCCAACCCGACCTACCACCTGTGTGTGCTGAAGAGCGGGAGTTGGGTGTCAGTGGGACCGGACAGGCTGCGGATCAACAACGAAAATGGTCTCCCAGCGGACTACATCCCTCCGTGGGGTGTGGCGGTGCTGATTGTGCTGCTGATCCTGGTGTGTGGGGTGTTGAGGACTGTGAACCTCAGCCTGCTGTGGCTGGACCCTCTGGAGCTCTATGTCCTGCACAGCTGCGGCTCTGAGGAAGACAAACGGGCTGCCAAGCGCCTCGAGCCCATCCGGAGAAGGGGCAACTTCCTGGTGGGTCCCTAGTGTACACACACACAGTTAAACACCAGGATTTGGGGGGTCTCCAACTTTCACCAGTCCTGTAGAGCCAGGGTTCTGGGTATGCATGCAGGCTTTTGTTCCATCCCAGCACTAACGCACCTGTTTCAGATAATCAGCTGGTGTCTAGATTGGAACAAAAGCCTGCATGCATACCCAGTAGCTCTCCAGGACCGGAGACCCCTGCACTACCCTCAAGAATATTCAGATGTATGACATCTCTCTGGCTCCACACTATCTAACTCCACATCTCTCCACTCTCGGTTCTAGGTGTGTTCCCTGCTTTTCCTGTGCGCTCTGGGCCATTCGGTTCTAGGTGTGCTGCTCTACCGGGCCGTAGGTTCCATAGCGCCCACAGTCTTCACCAGCGGGTTCCTCATCTTCCTGGTGTCAGAGCTGGTTCCACACATAGTGTGTTCCGGCTACGGCTTCCAGCTGGCCCCAGGCCTCACCTGGCTGGCACAGGTCTGTAATGGAGACATTTTGAAAAAGCCAGGGTTGTGTTCATTAGGCATCAACCAGAAGGAGACAGACAGACAGGGACTACCTTGTTGTTTTCCATTTGAAGACCTATTCTGTTGCATGCCCTTAATGCAGTGGTTCTCATACCTTTCCTTGGGGACCCCTAGCCGTTACATGTATTTTATCAGTTCCAGACTTAGCACACCTGATTCAACTTGTCAACTCAGCCAAGCCTTTGGTCGTGTTCCTCCGCTCAGACGTGGTCGACACATGCCGGATCTTACAACTCCTGGATAGGTATTTTACGTATCAGCTAACCACATCATGTGTTATAGCAATGTAGTGCCCGACGGCACAGTCAGTGATGTGGCACTCGACCGTTGGTTCATGCGTGTAATGTCTGAGCAGGGGAACACGGCTCTTGACTAGGTGACTGAGGTGAGCTACTTCAGGGCTACAACAAAATTGTGACATGTCCGGGGATCCCTGAGGAGAGGTGTGAGAACCACTGCCCTAATGAACACACCCTCAGTTTCCTTTAGCCTCTGGTTGGACGGGTGGCGTCTAGGACCCTTTATCATACTTTTTCTTAATACAACATCATTGAACAGGCTCCTCCTTTCTCTAACTACCAGGTGTGTATGGTGCTGACGTGCCCACTGTCGTGCCCACTGGGCCTGGTGCTGGATCTGGCACTGAGGCGTGACATCAGCACCTGCGGCGTGAGGGAGAGGGCCATGGAGATGATACGCACCAATGTCAACGACCCCTACAGGTACCTGACACACACACACACACACACATACAGATGACCGTGTGTGTGTTGTGTTCATGGGTGGCACACACTGCTCTATGAATGGGGTGGCCAATGGGCGCAGGCTTTTGTTCCAGCCCAGCATTTTTTTTATTTTTTTTTATTTCACCTTTATTTAACCAGGTAGGCTAGTTGAGAACAAGTTCTCATTTGCAACTGCGACCTGGCCAAGATAAAGCATAGCAGTATGAGCAGACAACACAGAGTTACACATGGAGTAAACAAATAACAAGTCCTGATCAGGTTGGTGAGTGCTGGGCTGTAAACAAAAGCTTTTTAATCTCATAGCTCTCTAGCGCTGTAGTTCTCCTTCCTCTGCCTAGGGTGTTTTGAGCGTTTTGTAAAGTTATTTTGAAGGCCCTGTATATGATATCCATGTAATCCATCCATTGTCATCGTTGTTGTGATTCCATTGCAGTGAGTTTGTGAAGGAGGAGTTTAGCCGTGGTGCGCTGCGCAGTAAGACCGTGGACGACATCCTGACTCCGCTCAAGGACTGTTTCATGCTGTCTTCCACCGCTGTGCTGGACTTCTCCACCATGTCGGAGATCATGCAGAGTGGATACACACGTGTCCCAATCTACGAAGAGGAGAGGTGGGAAGATCTGACACGCACTTAAAGGGCCACACACACCAATGACTGGTTCTATGAATGGACAAAGCTATCGATCACGTGACACACATCTCGTCTATCATAAGCAATAATGGTTGCCATTGGTTGAAAAAAATATATATATTTACACAGATTGACCATGAAGATTGCCATTTGTCCATTCACTATAATGGGGGATCCCGTTTACTGCTTAAATGCGGACAGCCTAGACCTTCCGTGTTTTCAATGGGGGGCGGGAGGGGGGGGCAGGCAGTCATTCATTCTCCCCTGACGCACACACGCATGCATGCACACACTAACAGGTATCTAATGTAATTTACCCAGGTCCAACATCGTGGAGATACTGTACGTGAAGGACCTGGCTCTGGTCGACCCTGATGACTGTACTCCCATGACAACTATCACCAAGTTCTACAATCACCCACTGCACTTTGTCTTCAACGACACCAAACTGGACGCCATGCTGGAGGAGTTCAAGAAAGGTGAGACTGTGCATGCTTGCGTGCACGCGCACGTGGTGATAGTTTTAGAAAAATAGCCCAAAAAGGCAGTAATTTCTTTAATGCGACCTACGTAGGCCTGCCTTGTGAACAGCCAAAGTTGTGATCCGCTTATGAATTCACCTTTGATGGGCCCAGCTCTCCTGACCTTTTACCCCTCACTCCAGGAAACTCAGCCCTGGCCATCGTTCAGAAGGTGAACAACGAGGGGGAGGGAGACCCCTTCTACGAGGTGCTGGGATTGGTCACCTTGGAGGACGTCATCGAGGAGATCATCAAATCAGAGATCCTGGATGAGTCTGACGGATACAGTAAGACGAATTGATTTTGTGTGTGAGAATGTAAGAGTGTGTGTATGGGAATGAATGAGATACAGAGAGCGTATGTGTTTGTGTAATGGGTTACTGGGTAAGAGGACAGCATTTTGTATTTAGTATGATTGCTAGAATTTCCTTCTGTCTTCCTACAATTTATATCCCTCCTCTCTTGCCCTCTCCCTCCCTCCCTCCTGTCCCCTAACCCCTCTCCCTCCCTCCTGTCCCCTAACCCCTCTCCCTCCCTCCTGTCCGCTAACCCCTCTCCCTCCCTCCTGTCCGCTAAACCCTCTCCCTCCCTCCTGTCCCCTAACCCCTCTCCCTTCCTCCTGTCCCCTAACCCCTCTCCCTTCCTCCTGTCCCCTAACCCCTCTCCCTTCCTCCTGTCCCCTAACCCCTCTCCCTTCCTCCTGTCCCCTAACCCCTCTCCCTTCCTCCTGTCCCCTAACCCCTCTCCCTTCCTCCTGTCCCCTAACCCCTCTCCCTTCCTCCTGTCCCCTAACCCCTCTCCCTTCCTCCTGTCCCCTAACCCCTCTCCCTTCCTCCTGTCCCGTAACCCCTCTCACTCCCTCCTGTCCCCTAACCCCTCTCACTCCCTCCTGTCCCCTAACCCCTCTCACTCCCTCCTGTCCCCTAACCCCTCTCTCTCACTCCCTCCTGTCCCCTAACCCCTCTCTCTCACTCCCTCCTGTCCCCTAACCCCTCTCTCTCACTCCCTCCTGTCCCCTAACCCCTCTCTCTCACTCCCTCCTGTCCCCTAACCCCTCTCTCTCACTCCCTCCTGTCCCCTAACCCCTCTCTCTCACTCCCTCCTGTCCCCTAACCCCTCTCTCTCACTCCCTCCTGTCCCCTAACCCCTCTCTCTCACTCCCTCCTGTCCCCTAACCCCTCTCTCTCACTCCCTCCTGTCCCCTAACCCCTCTCACTCTCTCACTCCCTCCTGTCCCCTAACCCCTCTCACTCACTCACTCCCTCCTGTCCCCTAACCCCTCTAACTCCCTACCTCCTGTCCCCTAACCCCTCTCACTCCCTCCCTCCTGTCCCCTAACCCCTCTCACTCACTCACTCCCTCCTGTCCCCTAACCCCTCTAACTCCCTCCCTCCTGTCCCCTAACCCCTCTCACTCCCTCCCTCCTGTCCCCTAACCCCGCTCACTCCCTCCCTCCTGTCCCCTAACCCCTCTCACTCACTCACTCCTGTCCCCTAACCCCTCTCACTCCCTCCCTCCTGTCCCCTAACCCCTCTCACTCCCTCCCTCCTGTCCCCTAACCCCTCTCACTCCCTCCCTCCTGTCCCCTAACCCCTCTCAATCCCTCCCTCCTGTCCCCTAACCCCTCTCAATCCCTCCCTCCTGTCCCCTAACCCCTCTCAATCCCTCCCTCCTGTCCCCTAACCCCTCTCACTCCCTCCCTCCTGTCCCCTAACCCCTCTCCCTCCACCCTGTCTTTCTGTAGTCGACATGAAGGTGAAGCGTCCTCTGGCCCCTCTGGAGATTTCCCTGGAGCCTCGCAGCGTCCACGAAGAATTCTCTCTGTTCAAACTTCCCGAGGGCGAACCCAAGATCCGCACCTCGCCCCAGCTATTGCTGGCCACACACCGCTTCCTGTCCAGAGGTGGGAGTACATGTGTGTCCATGCGTTAGAAAGACTCCTTAAAATGAGTAAATTAGTAAATGAAATGAGACACCCACACTTCTCATGTATCCAGCCTGTTATGACCCTAACCTTCCCACTCAGTCAGTGGTTTACCAGGACCGTGACAGTTTAACGCCCAGTGGCGCAACTTTCACTGGGGTCGGGTTTAGTCCTACTCAGTTTTATCATTGGAATGTGATACAAAACAAGGCAACTGTGTGCTTTAGGACCATGCGTACACCTCCAAACGGTCGGGTAGGCTGTTTGGAGTGTTTATCCGACTGGATAAAAAAAATATTAAATAATGTCCCCCCACTTCTAAAACCAAAGTTGCGCCCCTGTTAACACCACTAGTAATGATCAAATCACTGAAATAGAAGTCAATGGAAACACAAGCTAAATACTCACAGTGGAATATATGGAGGAATGGATATTCAACAGGCATAGTTAATCTGTGTGTGTTGTAGGACGTAGACTTTGGATGTGGGTCTCTGTTGTTTGACATTTCTGTCCTCTTCAGCTGCTTGACATGGCGCCATCTTAAGCCCATAAGGTTTGGACTTAAAACAGAACAGAATGTAGAATCTAATTACAATTGAGTGTACTTTTGATCAGCAATGAAACCATAGGCCCAGGATCGCCAAACCTGCTCCTGGATAGTTGCGAGGTGTACAGGCTTTTGCCCCAGCCCTACACAAATGTATTGGGTAACGAAAGCAACACAGACCTGTGTATTTGGCAACACGCTTGTGCAAAGCAATGACAATGTGTGTTTCTTGGAAAGGTCCTAAGAAGATGCTGTTCGTGTGTGTCCTCTCCTGTAACTGTGTGTGTCTCCTTACAGAGGTAGAACACTTCAGCCTGGCCCGTGTGTCAGAGAAGGTGTTGTTCCACCTGCTGCGTCACCCCAGTGTCAACCAGGAAGTCCACTTTGACCCCTCCAACCGCCTGAGCGCAGACCACTACCTCTACACACGCAACCACCCCGTAGACTACTTCATACTGCTACTACAGGTCTGTGTGTGTGTGTGTGTGTGTGTGTGTGTGTGTGTGTGTGTGTGTGTGTGTGTGTGTGTGTGTGTGTGACCACTACCTTTACACACGCAACCACCCCGTAGACTACTTCATACTGCTACTACAGGTCTGTGTGTGTGTGTGTGTGTGTGTGTGTGTGTGTGTGTGTGTGTGTGTGTGTGACCACTACCTCTACACACGCAACCACCCCGTAGACTACTTCATACTGCTACTACAGGTCTGTGTGTGTGTGTGTGTGTGTGTGTGTGTGTGTGACCACTACCTTTACACACGCAACCACCCCGTAGACTACTTCATACTGCTACTACAGGTCTGTGTGTGTGTGTGTGTGTGTGTGTGTGTGTGTGTGTGTGTGTGACCACTACCTTTACACACGCAACCACCCCGTAGACTACTTCATACTGCTACTACAGGTCTGTGTGTGTGTGTGTGTGTGTGTGTGTGTGTGTGTGTGTGTGTGTGACCACTACCTTTACACACGCAACCACCCCGTAGACTGCTTCATACTGCTACTACAGGTCTGTGTGTGTGTGTGTGTGTGTGTGTGACCACTACCTTTACACACGCAACCACCCCGTAGACTGCTTCATACTGCTACTACAGGTCTGTGTGTGTGTGTGTGTGTGTGTGACCACTACCTTTACACACGCAACCACCCCGTAGACTACTTCATACTGCTACTACAGGTCTGTGTATGCGTGTGTTACTACAGACGTGTATGTGTGTATTGTTTGTTGGCACATGCATGTGTTTTACTTTAACTGACTATCTCTGTAGGGCCGTGTGGAGGTGGAGATCGGTAAAGAGGGCTTGAAGTTTGAGAACGGAGCGTTCACATACTACGGTGTGTCTGCACTCACATTGCCAACCTCAGGTAAGCCACAGTACTGCAGGACACACAAATACCTCACCACCATTACCTGGGTCGAGCTCATTTATTATTATTTTCATTTCATCTTTATTTAATACAGATTTTTCTCATTGAGAGAGAATCTCTTTTTCAAGCGAGACCTGGTCCAACAGCAGCAGGGGGAACAAAGTTTCCTGAAAAAAAACAACTTACTAACACATTGAACAAAACTATAGACACACGTTCAGTACAACAATGACATATTATGTAAAGAAACAGCTGTCCTAAAGACAATTACACTCTTCCGTGATATTTAAATCGACCAAGTGTGTTTAAACTTCACCAAAGTGACATTTTTAAATGTTCAGAAGAGAATTCCAGGACCACGGAGCTGAGTAGCTATCACTATTTCTACCATGACCTGTTCTAATTCTTGGTACTGTTAAAAGCAAATGAGAATGGGATTGTAATTGATATTTATTTACTGACCTGATTATTATAATTATTTTTAACAGAGCGAAAGTGGCATTTTACCCAGTATGGCCTCCTAAATCAGTGTAGACCATTGTTTAGGCTAGGTCAATGACGACCAGCCAAAGGCGCTGTAGAGATGACAATGATGTGTTAGATGTTTTTGATTGGTAATGAACCTGGGGGCTGCATTATATACTGAATCAAGTGCTCTCAGGGTAGTGGCTGAGGCCTATATACAATCTAAAACTGCCAGTAACGTACATCGTACCAGCTCCTTCCTGGCCTCCAGAGAAAAAAATCAACCCTGTATCCCGGTAATAAAAACCTATTCTCAGCTTGAGCTTGAGCTTTCCTTATCAAGTTCTCCACGTGAACAGTGAAGCTTTAACTTGCTCTATAGTATGTCCATACAATGTAGCAATAACATGATTAATAGCATGCCTGGCATTTGGAAATACTGTGCATTTTGTTTTACCCAAATTCATAACCAGCGTCAAATCATACAGATTCTGTTGTATGGCGTTAAATGCTCTTGGGTATTTTCAAAAGCTGAAGATGAACTGCTACAACTTGAATAAAGAACAGTATCATCTGCATAAAAATGAACATCCGCTGTTTCAATATGATCCCCAATGTTGTTCATATGCAAAATGAACAACAGCGGGCCCAAAATAGAACCTTGCGGAACAACTCAGATTTACATCCATCCACCATTACACATTGTGTACGATTTGATAGGTAATTTATAAACCAATCTAGAGCATGACCAGTAATTCCACAACATCTTCACTTTTGCACCAACACAGCATGGTCCACGGTGTCAAATGCCTTTGACAAATCAATAAAGACAGACACACACTGTAACTTCTTGTCAAGAGCACAGTGGATGTCATGTAAAACCTTCAATGTTGCTGAAACAGTGCTGTGGCCAGACCTAAAACCTGATTGCATTCTATTTAAGATGTTTTCATGGAGTGAGGCCTTCAGCTGCCTACTAACTAAGGACTCCAGTACCTTAGAAAGTACAGATGATTTTGATATGGGTCGATAGTTGTCTAGTAGCGAAGGATCTCCACCTTACAGGCGAGGCAGTACAAAAGCAGATTTCAGTAACAGGATTTCCTTAACATCAAGCGTGAGGTTAAAAATACATGTTAAGTGGGGAGCGATGATGTCTGCAGCTAGGTGTAGGAGGCGGGGGTCTAGATCATCAGGGCTTTCTTTCTATTAATATCTTTCAGGGCTTTACGTACTTCTGAAACAGAGATGGATGAGATGGAAAACCTGGCGAAGGAGTGCACAGGGGTGTCGGGTATATTCACAGGGGGCTCATTTGGACCTGTAACCTTTTCAAATAAACTTCCTGCATCTAGAACATTTTGATTTAAGGCTTTCAGTATAGAGGTTCTCTCAGTTACAATCTGTGTCTACCAACAATTGTTTAGGAAGCTGTGTATCTTTTTTGCACTCCAAACCTTTCACTACATGCAAAAAATTTGGAGTGAAGGCCTGCTGGGTGGCGCAGTGGTTAAAGGCGCTGTACTGCAGCTCCAGCTGTGCCACCAGAGACTCTGGGTTCGCGCCCAGGCTCTGTCGTAACCGGCTGCGACCGGGAGGTCCGTGGGGCGACGCACAATTGGCCTAGCATTGTCCGGGTTAGGGAGGGCTTGGCTTGGGGTATCAGTATCTTCACCGACATTTCTATACATTTAGCAGTGTGTTGACCTCAATCAACCTGATATCCTTGTCTCAACACGCACCAGCGACTCCTATGGCGGGCCGGACGCAGTGCGCGCTAACCAAGGTTGCCAGGTGCACAGTGTTTCCTCCGACACATTGGTGCGGCTGGCTTCCGGGTTGGATGTGCGCTGTGTTAAGAAGCAGTGCGGCTTGGTTGGGTTGTGTATCGGAGGACGCATGACTTTCAACCTTCGTCTCTCCCGAGCCCATACGGGAGTTGTAGCGTTGAGACAAGATAGTAGCTACTAAAAAAACAACAATTGGATACCATGAAAAAGGGTATAACATTTTTTAAATCATAATAATTTGGAGTGGTTATTTAAATTATCCGAAGTAGATGTGGTCTGCTTTCAGTTTTCGGGTCATAGATTTCAAAGACGTTTGAAAACCATCCAATCATCCGCCGAACCAGACCCTCTTGCTTTAACCCACATAGCATTTAGTTCCCTTATGATTTTAGTAAGTTCATCAGTAAACCAAGGGTTCTCTTTGACCTTAATCCTGAATTTTTTAAAGGGGCCTATTGCGTACATCCTGGAATGCGTTGTGGAAGTAAGAAAAGGCTAATTCAACATCGGGGATTAATTCAATTAAATTCCATTCAATGCTAAATATATCATGTAAAATAAAAAACTTGAATATCAAACTGCTTTCAGTTTTTTTATCGTAATGACACGTGGAGATTGCTTAGGAATCTTACCATCTTTCACACAGGCAATAGCACAGTGATCACTAATGTCATTTGCAACAATATCAGAAGCATTAAAACGATGAGGAGTATTGGTTAAGATCAAATCAATCAAAGAGGATTTCAGAGGAGACTTTATATTCAACCTAGTTAGTGTTGACAATCTGAGTGATATTGTAAGTATTGCATAGCATTTTGATTTTGTATTTATTAGGGATCCTGCCAAGGCAGCAACTACTCTTCCTGGGGTCCAAACATATTTAAGCACTTACATTACATATAAAACAAAATATTAAACGGTAAATCATATAACATTATTACATATCTACAATACAAAATGTATAATACCACCATACAGACACATTGTGATATTGTTGTATGTGTCACGTTAACTTTCTCATCACAGATCAGTATCTCAATGCATTCTTCGCCTACATTTCTATACATTTAGCAGTGTGTTGATCTCAATCAACCTGATACCCTAAAATAAACCATTTTAGACCCGTCTAAATCAATTACAGGCACAGTTGACCAACCACACCCCTTTCCCCGGCACTCAATCTTCTGCCGTTTCTTCGTTGTCTTCTTCAGAGAGCTTCACAGTTCAAAGTGGATGGCCCATGATAATGTCCCAATTTCAATGTCTAAGGAATAATCACATTTTCTCTCACCTGAGCCCCACCACTAATGCCTATTATGTCTTGTCCATTTGCCAACTAGTATACAAGCAACATGAGAGACGTTTTGGGTCTGATCTCTCTCCATGCTCACTCCACGTGGACTCCTGTCGCACTCCCGAGAGAGAAAAGCAGTTGATATCTTGGATTGGATGCTGTGTACAGGTTGCTGGCTCGGACTCAGGTCTCTCGATAGAAATGGTGCAGGACAGGGCCGTATTGAACTTTCTTCAGCCGGTTAGAGGGGGTTTTGAGGTCCACGCCGTTTGGTCAAATTGTCCCTTCCATGCATCTAGATACCATCTGTAGTCCCCTTCGACGAGAGAGAGGACAGATCAGAACAACAGTGCATTAGGCATTTCCGGTTCAAGAAATCCAGACAAATTCAAGAAACCAAACAAAATATTTTCTGTATGACAAATTATTACTACTACCAATATTCTCAATGCAAAGTTCTAAGACAAATGTCAAAGAAAATAAATGTTTTCAATAATGTTTAAATCATTTTTCAACTTGGCTTATACTCCCCTATCACACTGTCGACCTCATCGCCGAGTCACAGGATCAGGAATTTAGGGAGTAATCTCGATCATTCAGCAGACCCAATCTGGTGAGATTTGTATAGAAACAAACAACACAACAATCCACTCCTTCATACATCACTCGATACACTGCTACATATCACTCGATACACTGCTACATATCACTCAGTGTCAAAATGGGGGAATTACCAGTCCTCTGAGGGTTTTTGGATTGAAGTTTACACACATGACTCCCAACGTGATTAATGTGTAAAAACAACAAATCAAATTATAATTACTACCTTTAACTCCACAAAGAAAAAACATGTGCTCATAGTAAAATAGACTAGAGATATAGGTATAGACTAGGTATATCCTTCTCTCGTGGCCCGAATCACACAACTATTCATTTATACTACATAATTATCAGTATTACACATTTCCTTCAAATCAGTGTTACATATGACCTTTAACTTCTTATGGCTGAGATCCCGTTACCGGGAGCGATATAACAACGTCCAGTGAAAGTACAGGGCGCCATATTCAAAAGAACAAATCTCAGGTCCACAATAAATGTTTGTTTTGTTCGAAAATGTCCGTTATTTATGTCCAAATACCTTCGTTTGTTAGCGCGTTTGGTATACATATCCAAATGCTAATTCTGGTCAGCGTATATTGGACAAAAACTTCAAAAAGTTATATTACTGGTCGAAGAAACATTTCAAACTAAGTACAGAATCAATCATTAGGATGTTTTTAACATATAGCTTCAATAAAGTTCCAACCGGAGTATTCCTTCTTGTCTTCGTGAGCAATGGAACGCAAGTGACTATCACGAGGAATAAGCATGATCAGAAAATGGCTGACTGCCAGACACCTGACTGATTCTGCTATCATTCACTCCCACAACATCATAGAAGTCTCATTATAATTTCTATTGATGGTTGACATCTAGTGCAACCCCTAGGCAGTGCAACATCATTCATATCTCAAGGGGATTTCATTGGAGACTCTGGTGAATACATACAAAGCTCAGATTTCTGACTTCCTGTTTTGATTTCAACTCAGGATTTTGCCTGCCATAAGAGTTCTGTTATACTCACATACATCATTCAAACAGTTTTAGAAACTTTAGAGTGGTTTTAGAGTGTTTTCTATCCAATACTAATAAAATGCATATATTAGAAACTGAGACTGAGGAGCAGACTGTTTACTTTAGGCACCTTATTCATCCAAGCTACTCAATACTGCCCCCCAGCCATGAAAAGTTAAATCATCACCCAACGTCTCTCTGGCTTTCCAGTGAGGGTCATCAAACCACACTAGAAAGTCAGGACAGAGGTCAAATCTCATTCAAACCCTTCAAATAAGTGTTTCTTTCTCTATTCGATCAATTATTTAAAAACAGTAATACATTTCATATTCCAGATTACAGTAAGTTTATACAGTACATTTCTTATAAAATAATCCACGTGTTCAATTAACTCAGAAAATAAATACTTGAAAGTTTTAATTTGTGTGCCCCTTTTAAGATAACTTGGCTCTAACCTGTGAAAAACCCACTAAACCAAATGAAATGGACCACTCACAATATATCAGACAAAGCATTAAAAACACTAACAAATATTCATAATGTAAGGTAAAAAATTTGCCAGGACTTATTTAATGTGGGAGCTCCTGTAACATACATACTGTAGTGGACTTCCTTCAGGAAAAAAAAATCCAGATAATAGTGTTCCGTTAACCTCTCTAGGGTATGTGGGACGCTAGCTTCCAATCTGGCCAACATCCAGTGAGATTGCAGTGCGCCAAATTCAAATACAGAACACTTCTTGTGAATCCAACCACGGCGTCAGATTAAAAAAATGCTTTACGGCGAAAGCATACCTTACGATTATTTGAGAACATAGCCCAGTTGACAAATTATTACAAACATTAACCAGCCAAGCAGAACTGTTACAAAACTCAGAAATAGAGAGAATTAATTACCTTTGATGATCTTCATATGGTTACACTCAGAAGACATTCATTTACTCAATAAATGTTCCTTTTGTTCGATAGTCTCTTTATATCCAAAAACCTCCATTTGGTTCGCGTTTTCTTCTGGCTCAAACGTAGTCAAAACAGGCAGACACAAAATCCAAATTGCGTCCGTAAAGTTCATAGAAACATGTCAAACAATGTTTATATTCAATCCTCAGGTTGTTTTTAGCCTAAATAATCTATAATATTTTAACCGGAATATAACGTTGTCAATATAAAAGGTAAACAAGAAATGCACTCTCTCGGGACTGCGCATGGAAAAAGCTCTGTGACACGTCAGGGTCCACTCATTCAGACTGGTCTTACTCCCTCATTTATAAGAATACAAGCCTGAAACAATTTCTAAAGACTGTTGACATCTAGGATCTGCAAATTGAGTCCTAAGTCAATGGATACGGCAATGGCATTGAATAAAAAACTACAAAACCCCCCCAAAATACTTCCTGAAATCAGTTCTGTTATACTCACAGACACTATTTTAACAGTTCTGGCAACTTTAGAGTGTTTTCTATCCAAATCTACCAGTTATATGCATATCATATATTCTGGGCCCGAGTAGCAGACCTTTTAATTTGGGCATGCTTTTCATCCAAAATTCTGAATGCTGCCCCCTACCCTAGAGAAGTTAAGTGGAATAGACACCTTATGGTAAACAATCAGAGAGCCCCTTTCTGGTAATCTTATCATTTTAACCTGTTGAATTAATTTAGTAAAAATATAAAACCTCTTATAACAAATCTAGGACCTACAAAAAGTTGGTGCTGTCAGCAGCTCAATATTAAAACATTCATTTGAAATACTTGCCACTGTTCCACGTAATGGAAACAGATGATTGTTTAAAATGACATTACCTTCCTGCTCCAATTCACTGCTGTTACCCAAACTCTAAAACCGAGCAACAATAATCAGAAACTGTCAAAGAACATGTCTCATACCTCTGCTCCAAATGTCCCAATGCTTCCCTTACAGCCCGCTCGCTTTCAACCGCAGCTAATCTATTTTTCAATCGCAAGGCTCAATAATTTAACCTAGTATTGAAACCTCGGCTTCTTCAAATTACTAAAATATGGCATTATTAGGTGCTATCCAATAAACCCACTAATAACATATACCACTCACGTCCTGTCAACACATCAATATATCAATCCCCTTTATCAATGTCACTGTCACCCATCGTAAGGTTTAGAAAATAAACCAAAACATGATTATTCTCTCCTTACTAGAAGGCAGTGTTTACGTTGTGGTCTATCCCAACAATATTCATCTATATTTGTAATACCAACCTCTGCTTTACACTTATTAAATGTCTATGATTTTAAGATTAACCTGTAATGAGCCTAAAGTATAAAATACAGCAGCCAATTCTTAAGGAAAAGACACATTTCGATGGGCTCAATACTACAGCCTCTTACTACCCACAACTTCGATCCATTACTGTTGTAGCCTTGTTTTATCATGATCACTGCTCTATCGCAATTGCCTATCCGCTATTATTAGAATGCATTAGATTTAGGTAACTGTCCCTTCTGATTAGGCTACAGGTAATTAAACAAACACTTGCAATTGTTGACAAGCATATATTCAGTTCATGATTCAGTGATTCAAATACGACCCCATTCTCACTAGGCAACACAAAAAAGTACTACCTCGAAATAGCGCCTCTATTCATGTTGAATAAATTATCCTTTCAATTTGATCTAAACAAGCTGCTAAAACGTTCAGTTTACATCTTATAACGAACACTTGCTATATCTAAGAAAAACATGGCAATAGTTGAATTGCAATCAAAAACCCAGATTTGAGTCAGTAAGATAGAACCTATCCCACAAATAACCCAATTTATAATGCTGTGGGATTTTTAAAATCAGCTTATTATACACATTTCCACGTATAACATAGGAAATGTTAGGTACTCACGTTAACCGTTCCATGTGCATTTTCAACGACTCCATCGCCATAATCCCAGCGGAACCCAAGAACTTTAGTTTCCTGGACGCTGCCCGGCCGGTCATGGGAATAATGCTCCACACGTATCATCAACGGTTCTCTAGACTTCCAGAAATTATACACTTGCCGCTACTGTTCTAAAATAGCATTCCGTGCTCAATACCACCCCGCGATATTCTATGATGGGCAGTGATGGACGGAACCCCAAGATAATGCTACATATCGAAACTTATTATCCAAATTTTAAATCAGCTTATTATACACATTTCTATATCTTATTATCCAAACTTCAAATGAACACTTATTTCCACACTCTCACAACTCTCATATCACATAGGACACACAGGGGGATGAGACAGACGAGGAAAAACCGGTTAGCACTGTTTTTAGATTTCAAACCCTGTCTATATGAACAGGGAAACCTGTCCATTATCAAACTATTGCCTAATTAGTGGTCCCACAACGGGGTGTTGTATCCACACAGGGATATTGCCTAATTAGTGGTCCCACAACGGGGTGTTGTATCCACACAGGGATATTGCCTAATTAGTGGTCCCACAACGGGGTGTTGTATCCACACAGGGATATTGCCTACTGTGGAATAGATTATTTTATGTCTATCCAAATCTGAAAATCTACCTACAGAGTACCCATGTCTCCTATCTAACAATGTAACACGGTCCCAAAAATCCAATCCAAGTACCAGGAATATCAAAACACTCGCAATAACATCTAACAATAGTAAGGGCATACTTGTTTACCTCATTTATCAAAACATTCCATGTTATAATTTGCACTCTAGTCCCTCGTTCAATGAGCTTCACCAAGCCGAGTTCTCTCGCAAGTCCACTTGCGCTCTAGTTCCTCGCTCTACACATTACCCTCACCAGTCCTGATCAACCCAGTACCACAGATCTGGACTTTTGGTTACCCGCAACTGGCTAATTTAACAATCATGTCCGAGGATAACTCACTTAAGAACACTCTTAT
This sequence comes from Oncorhynchus mykiss, assembly GCF_013265735.2. NCBI lineage: Eukaryota > Metazoa > Chordata > Actinopteri > Salmoniformes > Salmonidae > Oncorhynchus > Oncorhynchus mykiss. The sequence continues at coordinate 1,842,615 of NC_048593.1, forward strand.
CAACTCAACTCAGTCCTGCTAGTTACCTCAGCTGTGACCCTCTTAAGGAAGACCACGCTCTGAGCATACCCTCAACAGGGGCTTCTTATTTTTACATTTTCATCACTTATTGATAGATTGTCTAAGCCTACCTCTCTCAGTACTAATTTTGGTATCTGGCATCCACCCACGTCCACTTCCTCTCAGATCTTAGGCGGGTCCAGCTGCTCTATCATGAGTGCGGTTTCCCTGAGATCCCAATTTCGGATCCCCTGTGCACAGTTTACACAGATCTTCAGGAGCGGTCAACAGGTGAAGTTGCAGATCTTCTCCTCGTTGCCAAAAATGTAGTGGAAATTCATGTATACTGAGAGAGACTTTTGTCATTTCTTCAAACAATCATCTTCATTTAACATCAATTTAATTGTTGCAATAATGAAGCTGGTCGACCTCACATTCCGTAGTGTGTGTTGCCGACAGCTGAACCTTTTAATGAAAAAACTGATCTTATCAAGGAGACCCAAAAATGCTTAGTCATGGCTGGTTAACCAATCCTAATTCAGATCACCCATCAAGACAAACTCAGAGTTGACATGCTGTGATAACAGTTCTAAAAATACAATCCAAAGAGCCAACAGTAGCAGATGGAGCTCAAAACAACAAGATGCAACAATATTTAAGGATAAGCCGAGGTAGGTTAGGTTTAGTAACAGAAGTCAGAACGACCACCGAGAACTTTCCTTTTACATATACAGCAACACCACCACCCTTAGATTTACCATCTGCATGAAAAACACTGTAACCATTTATACCAATATTTATGTCTGTAAATATATATTTTTTTACCCAGTTTCATAAAGCATAAATACGTCAGGGACGGCAGTTTTAATCCATGTAAAAATCATACTTCGGCAGAATAACTCTTACATTCATATGCAGAAACTTCAGGCCACTCTGACTACTTAATTTGTCAGGGGTAAAAATGTCAGGACCTGATTTAGATTGCACATTTCCAGACCGCAGAAGCAGCAAGATGATGGCAAGTCTAGCTCGGGGGTTACAACATTTGGATTTACAGACGGCACTTGAACGACAATCCACATCCTTTAACGTCACAAAGGGGTCTCAACAGAATAAAACAATTATTAACGTTTCACAATGGAAAACAATAATTAGTTGTTTTTTTTTGGGGGGGGTGTACATTTTCTTCCGTTTCATGCCTAATGAACTCAGCCCTCTGTATCACACCACAACATTCGCTAGCTAGGCCTTTTATCTTGAGTTCCAGGCTACCAGTGTTGCATGTTGCATTCTATGGTTTTTGATATTTGGTTACATAACGCAAAGTTAGTGTCATATGATGCTGTATTTCAATGTGGTGGCACAGTTTGACAGGGAAGCACAAAATGAGCTGACACAGGTGTTGTGTCCCTTGAGATTCCTGTGAACTTCAGTGCAACACCACCGTGTGCGTGTGTGTGTGTGTGTGCGTTTGTTTGATGCACTTGTATGTGTGTCCAGTGCACCAGTCTCCAGTGTCGACCCAGCGTCGTTCTCCCAGGGATCCGTTTGAGTTGGGAGATGCCACCAGCTCATCCAGCTACTGTCCTGACTACACCGTCCGTGCCCTCACTGACCTGCAGCTCATACGGGTGAGGGTGTGTCTGTGTTAGAATACGTGTGTGAGGGTGAGTGTCGTGCGAGTGTGTCAGACTCACAGTGCCCTCCCTCTGCCAGGTGACTCGCATGCAGTACCTGAATGCTCTGATGGCGTCACGTGTTGGACAGAGCCCAGACCCTTCTGAAATCAAGATCCTGCCCAACAGTCAGACCAAGCTGCTCAACGAGAGGAACATCACCACGCAAGGTAGGTCACATAGACATACAATTAAAGTCGGAAGTTTACATTTAAACTCAGTTTCTCACAATTCCTGACATTTAATCTTCATACAAATTCCCTGTTTTAGGTCTGTTAGGATCACCACTTTTATTTTAAAAATGTGAAATGTCAGAATAATAGTAAAGTGATTTATTTCAGCTTTTATTTCTTTCATCACATTCCCAGTGGGTCAGAAGTTTACATACACTCAATTAGTATTTGGTAGCATTGCCTTTAAATTGTTTAACTTGGGTCAAACGTTTCAGGTAGCCTTCCACAAGCTTCCCACAATAAGTTGGGTGAATTTTGGCCCAGTCCTCCTGACAGAGCTGGTGTAACTGAGTCAGGTTTGTAGGCCTCCTTGCTCACACATGCTTTTTCAGTTCTGCCCACAAATGTTCTATAGGATTGAGGTCAGGGCTTTGTGATGGCCACTCCAATACCTTGACTTTGTTGTCCTTAAGCCATTTTGCCACAACTTTTGAAGTATGCTTGTGGTCATTGTCCATTTGGAAGACCCATTTGCAACCAAGGTTTAACTTCCTGACTGATGTCTTGAGATGTTGATTCAATAAATCCACATAATTTTCCTGCCTCATGATGCCATTTATTTTGCGAAGTACACCAGACCCTCCTGCAGCAAAGCACCCCCACAACATGATGCTGCCACCCCCATGCTTCACGGTTGGGATGGTGTTCTTCGGCTTGCAAGCATCCCCATTTTTCCTCCAAACGTAACACTGGTCATTGTGGCCAAACAGCTTTATTGTTGTTTCATCAGACCAGAGGACATTTCTCCAAAAAGTACAATCTTTGTCCCCATATACAGTTGCAAACTCTGGCTTTTTTATGGCGGTTTTGGAACAGTGGCTTCTTCCTTGCTGAGCAGTCTTTCAGGTTATGTCGATATAGGACTCGTTTTACTGTGGATATAGATACTTTTGTACCTGTTTCCTCCAGCATCTTCACAAAATCCTTTGCTGTTGTTCTGGGATTGATTTGCACATTTTGCACCAAAGTGCTTTCATTACTAGGAGACAGAACGCTTCTCCTTCCAGAGCGGTATGACAGCTGCGTGGTCCCATGGTGTTTATACTTGCGTACTATTGTTTGTACAGATGAACGTGGTACCTTCAGGCATTTGGGAATTTCTCCCAAGGATGAGCCAGACTTGTGGAGGTCTACCATTTTTTTCTGAGGTCTTGGCTGATTTCTTTTGATTTTCCCATGATGTCAATCAAAGAGGCACTGAGTTTGTAGGTTGAAATACATCCACAGATACACCTCCAATTGACTCAAATGATGCCAATTAGCCTATCAGAAGCTTCTAAAGCCATGACATCATTTTCTGGAATTTTCCAAGCTGTTTAAAGGCACAGTCAACTTAGTTGTTGTGAACTTCTGACCCACTGGAATTGTGACACAGTGAATTATAAGTGAAATAATCTGTCTGTAAACAATTGTTGGAAAAATGACTTGTGTCACGCCCAAAGTAGATGTCCTAACCGACTTGCCAAAACTATAGTTTGTTAACAAGAAATTTGTGGAGTGGTTGAAAAATGAGTTTTAATCACTCCAACCTAAGTGTATGTAAACTTCCGACTTCAACTGTACATACATAAACTGTACACCACACACACACGTTCCCAGACACCCATATACTAACACCATAGGCTAGAATGATGACATACATAACTGAAGATTGAAGTATGATAATATTTGTTGTTACGTATCTCATGTATAACCTTTACTGTGTACGCTCTTTGGGTGAACTAAGACTTCTCTCTTTTTTTCTCTTCCTTTTCTCCCCTGTCCTCTGGCCACTCCCCTGTCCTTTCCTCTGGCCACTCCCCTGTCCTTTCCTCTGGCCACTCCCCTGTCCTTTCCTCTGGCCACTCCCCTGTCCTTTCCTCTGGCCACTCCCCTGTCCTTTCCTCTGGCCACTCCCCTGTCCTTTCCTCTGGCCACTCCAGAGTTCCCTGCAAACTTTTATTTCTTTGACAACATTGACAACTACTGTTAGTGTTTTCTGTGTGCATGAGGTAAGAGTCATGAGCTGTGTTCGAATACTCATACTAACCGTACTATTTGTGGCGGAAATTGAGTATGTAGTATGCTTGTTGGTCATAGTATGGATATAGTTAGTATGCCAAAAGTTCCTGGATGTCGTACTAAATTTGCCAAAAATACTAAGGATACAAGCAGTAGACACTATTTCTGTGCTTTTAGGGCCCATAATGCAATTCTTCAGAAAATGGGTGTGGCTTCTCATTTTCAGATTTGAAGAAAATTGTGAAGTGGTTACAAATTCATTGCTTTAACTAATTATGATGAATGTTACGCAATCTAATAGAGAAATTACTTTTCAAATAAGTTACATTACACATTTGGCTGACAATTTGTTAGCTACGCTATCCTTACGTGCGAAGCATTACAGCAACTAGTTACCTAACGTTAGTTGGCTAATACATCAAACTTGCCAGGCAGTATAACTATATGCTAACTAACTGCCCAATGTTTATTGACTTGATTATTCACACCATTCTTAGCTAAGTGTGTTCTCAATGGACATTGTTAATTCTGGCTATCGACTCCGATTTCAGAGTGTGCCAGAGTGCAAAATAACTGGTGAATTTATGAACAGCTGTTGAATATGGGCAGTGTCTGTAAATGTTGCCAAAAAAAGAGTCATTCAATTGTTGCCAGCAGCACAGTTAGTCACCAATGATCTGGATAATGTGAAAACAGCCTAACCAGCGCTGCTAGGGTGAGTAAAATGGTCAGAGTGAGGTGTTCTTCCCTGAGGAGCTAAAAGCTCTGAAAGCCAGTAGGGAAGTTGCTAAGGAGAGCCGTCTTCTCTCTCTCGCCCCAGAATATGATCAAAGTGATCAGAGTCGGAGGGAGGCTGCGCCAAGCAGAAGTTTTGGACCCCGATGCTATCCACCCAATTATCCTTGACTCCAGACACCCTCTTACCAGGTTCCTCATCAAGAGTTAGGATGAGAGGCTGCTCCACCCAGGGCCAGAGAGGGTCTATGGGGAGATCAGGCGTAAGTACTGGATAATTGGAGTACGAGGAGTCATTCGTAAGCACCAATACGCCTGCGTAGAATGTCAGAGATGGCGGGCCGGAGCCACGGTGCCCAAAATGGCAGATTTACCCCCTGCTCGCTTGCGCCTCCTTAAACCACCCTTCTGGTCAACAGGAGTAGATTGCTTGGCCCCTTGATGATCAAGCTAGTCGTCGAGTGGAAAAGCGCTGGGGCATTTTATTCAAGTGTTTGACAACTAGATGTGTCCACCTGGACCTACTGGAGAGGGGCGGCAGGGTAGCCTAGTGGTTAGAGCGTTGGACTAGTAACCGGAAGGTTGCAAGTTCAAACCCCCAAGCTGAACAGGCAGTTCCTAGGCCGTCATTGAAAATAAGAATTTGTTCTTAACTGACTTGCCTGGTTAAATAAAGGTAAAAATAAAAAGAGTTTTGGATACTGAAGCCTTCCTCATGGTCCTACGGCGGTTTATCTCCCGACGGGGGAAACTCTACGAGATCCTGCCTGGCAGGAGAAGCCAGGTTGTAGGAAGCTTTCCAAGCCATGGAACCCAGCCTCCAGGATCAGCTGATGGACCAACAAATCTAATTTTGGAGGAGCATGGGAGCGAGAGATCAAATCTGTAAAGACAGCCTTACGAGTCGCACTGGGGGACCAAACTGTCACTGAAACTGTCTTGAGGACCGTCCTGATAGAGTTGGAAGAGATACTGAACTCCAAACCCTTGGGATATCTCTCTGCAGACATCGCTGACCCTGATCCGGTTACACCGAATATGCTCTTGATGGGACGCCAAGATGCTTCACTTCCTCAAGCCATGTATGCTGATACCAACCTCGTTGGCAGGCGCCGGTGGCGACACAGCCAGATCTTAGCTGACCATTTCTGGGCCCGATTAATTCAGGATTTACCTACCAAGTCTACAGCACAGAGGGAAATGGTGGAGAGAAATGGCCAGCCTGGAAATTGGCCAAGTAATAATGATGGTGGACCCTCAGCTGACTCAAGCCTCCTGACCGGTGGGCCGTATCACGAAGACCATGCCTGGGACCGATGGTCGTGTTAGATGGTTAGCTTGGGTGCTTGACTGCCGTTGTAAGGTCAGAATGCTCGGATCAACCCTACTCCTCGGCCAGAGCATCCAGTGAACTGTGAACTCTCCGAGAGGAAAATGCTCTGAATTTACGAACTGACCACTCTCTAGCACTCCAGATTGAATTGACAAACACACCCGAAATCATAAAATGTCCAGCTATTCATTTGTTATGCTAACAAGCTGTCAAGAGGTTGCATAGCAACACCATCAACTTCCGGTAGACAGGCGAAGCGCTAGTATGCTCAACTGAAATGATACCGTTCATTTACAGTATACTAAAATGAACTAATAATATATACTAATTTAAGGATGTAGTATACATAATGTTAGTATGGGTATTCAAACACAGCTATGGTCTTCTCAGTAGCATGACATCAATCGTACACACTCTCTCTCTCTGAAAGGTTACCAAGGCATTGAGAGAGAGAATTAAACAGTCTAGGCATTTTCTTTACAATCAGTCACAAACCACCTGAGTCATTAAGGGCTTTATTCAGACTTGAGATCCACACACTACACTTGAATGTTCACGGAAGTCTCCCATTGACATCAATTAATGGTTTATGGGAAGATTGAGCGTGCCGATTTCAAGTCTGAATATGGCCTTAAGAAAGGTTTGTCTCTTTGGCAGATCCTTCTCAGACACTAGAATAACGCTTGCTGAGTGGAACCTTCTCAGACACTAGAATAACGCTTGCTGAGTGGAACCTTCTCAGACACTAGAATAACGCTTGCTGAGTGGAACCTTCTCAGACACTAGAATAACGCTTGCTGAGTGGAACCTTCTCAGACACTAGAATAACGCTTGCTGAGTGGAACCTTCTCAGACACTAGAATAACGCTTGCTGAGTGGAACCTTCTCAGACACTAGAATAACGCTTGCTGAGTGGAACCTTCTCAGACACTAGAATAACGCTTGCTGAGTGGAACCTTCTCAGACACTAGAATAACGCTTGCTGAGTGGAACCTTCTCAGACACTAGAATAACGCTTGCTGAGTGGAACCTTCTCAGACACTAGAATAACGCTTGCTGAGTGGAACCTTCTCAGACACTAGAATAACGCTTGCTGAGTGGAACTTTCTCAGACACTAGAATAACGCTTGCTGAGTGGAACCTTCTCAGACACTAGAATAACGCTTGCTGAGTGGAACCTTCTCAGACACTAGAATAACGCTTGCTGAGTGGAACCTTCTCAGACACTAGAATAACGCTTGCTGAGTGGAACCTTCTCAGACACTAGAATAACGCTTGCTGAGTGGAACTTTCTCAGACACTAGAATAACGCTTGCTGAGTGGAACCTTCTCAGACACTAGAATAACGCTTGCTGAGTGGAACCTTCTCAGACACTAGAATAACGCTTGCTGAGTGGAACCTTCTCAGACACTAGAATAACGCTTGCTGAGTGGAACCTTCTCAGACACTAGAATAACGCTTGCTGAGTGGAACCTTCTCAGACACTAGAATAACGCTTGCTGAGTGGAACCTTCTCAGACACTAGAATAACGCTTGCTGAGTGGAACCTTCTCAGACACTAGAATAACGCTTGCTGAGTGGAACCTTCTCAGACACTAGAATAACGCTTGCTGAGTGGAACCTTCTCAGACACTAGAATAACGCTTGCTGAGTGGAACCTTCTCAGATGGAAGAGTTTCTTTAGACTTAGACTATTTCCTCTCAATACTTAGTGCCCTTCATTTGTATCACACAGATAGTGAGATATAATCATGAGATTACAAGCATTGGTTTCTCAAATGACTGCCTCGCCTGGTTTACCAACTACTTCTCAGATAGAGTTCAGTGTGTCAAATTGGAGGGCCTGTTGTCCGGACCTCTGGCAGTCTCTATGGGGGTGCCACAGGGTTCAATTCTCAGGCCTGCTCTTTTCTCTGTATATATATCAATGATGTCGCTTTTGCTGCTGGTGATTCTTTGATCCACCTCTACGTAGACGACACCATTCTGTATACATCTGGCCCTTCTTTGGACACTGTGTTAACTAACCTCCAAACAAGCTTCAATACCATACAACACTTCTTCCGTGACCTCCAAATGCCTTTAAATGCTAGTAAAACTAAATGCATGCTCTTCAACCGATCGCTACCCGCCCGCCCGACTAGCATCACTACTCTGGACGGTTCTGACTTAGAGTATGTGGACAACTACAAATATCTAGGTGTCTGGCTAGACTGTAAACTCTCCTTCCAGACTCATATTAAGCATCTCCAATCCAAAATGAAATCTAGAATCAGCTTCCTATTTCACAACAAAGCCTCCTTCACTCACGCTGCCAAACATACCCTCGTAAAACTGACTGTCCTACCGAAATGATGTAATTTACAAAATAGCCCCCAACACTGTACTCAGCAAACTGGATGCAGTCTATCACAGTGCCATCCATTTTGTCACCAAAGCCACATATACTACCCACCACTGCGACCTGTACGCTCTCGTTGGCTGGCCCCGCGCTACATATTCGTCGCCAAACCCACTGGCTCCAGGTCATTTATAAATCTTTGCTAGGTAAAGCGCCGCCTTATTTCAGCTCACTGGTCACCATAGCAACACCCACCCGTAGCACGCGCTCCAGCAGGTATATCTCACTGGTCATCCCCAAAGCCAATTCCTCATTTTGGCTGCCTTTCCTTCCAGTTCTCTGCTGCCAATGACTGGAACGAATTTCAAAAATCGCTGAAGTTGGAGACTTATTTCTCCCTCACTAACTTCAAGCATCAGCTATCTGAGCAGCTTACCGATCGCTGCAGCTGTACACAGCCCATCTGTAATTAGCCCATCCAACTACCTACCTCATCCCCATATTGTTTTTATTTACTTTTTTTGCTCTTTTGCACACCAGTATTTCTACTTGCACATCATCATCTGCACATCCATCACTCCAGTGTTCATTTGCTAAATTGTAATTACTTCGCCACTATGGCCTATTTATTGCCTTACCTCCTTACTCCATTTGCACACACTGTATATAGATTTTTCTATTGTGTTATAGACTGTACTTTTGTTTATTCCACGTGTAACTCTGTTTTTTTGTCGCTTTGCTTTATCTTGGCCAGGTCGCAGTTGTAAATGAGAACTTGTTCTCAACTGGCCTACCTGGTTAAATAAAGGTAAAATAAAAGCAATCAGGTCCGGGTGAATGAGAGTGCATGGAAAGCCCATTTGTTTCCTCATACTCTCTCTTGTCCCATATTTCTGTCCTTTTCTGCCTGCCCTATCTCATCCCTCTCTACTGCGTATGTATGTCGCTCTTTTCCCACTCTTCTCCTTCATCTGCTGTGTATACAGTACACCCACAGGAGGTAAAGACTAAATGCATTGTGACTTCATAGTGGGCTGCATTGTGATTTGTTTCACCGGTGCCATTGTGGAAGTCATAACGGGTGGCATTGTGATGTCATCTCCCCACTCACGCCCTCCTCCTCTCTCTCATTGGCTGGGTTCTACAGGTGGCAGTAAATCCCAGGAGAGTTCCACAGAAGAGGAGGCTCATGGGTAATGCAGTTCTCTCCCTCAGAACGACGTGTGTTACTCAGACGACCAACCGACAGTCACATGCGACTGTTTTTAGGAGTAGACTTAATGTGTTTATCTCTGAAATGCAGTGATTGAACCTGGCTAGTGTGAGCGTGTGTGTCGCTGCTGCACCATCCTCAGCTGTACTTCTCATTCATTATGTTTTACATTGAATCAGCCATGACTATTGTGCGTGTGTATGCATACCTGTGTGTGTACGCGGTGTGTGTGTGTCTCTCCTCCCTGTTGTAATTCAGCCTCCTTTCCTAAACGTTACATTGCCTGTTCCTTCATTTATTATCAGTGTGCCAAAGCGACTCACCTTAACCTCCTGTGGGTGTGCGTGTGTGCGTGGATTGTCAAAAGCCGTCCATCCGAGCATTAGACAGAGGGTGGTAAAAAAACAAAAAAAACAGTTGATTTGCACTAAAGTGGTGATTTGCTTTAGTCGTTGAATTATACGTCCATTTCATTTTATTCACTCCCACATTTCAGATGCATACATATTTGTATGTAGAGCCAAATATTGCTTGTTTTTGTTGTTTATACCATTCAATGCAGTACTTATTGATGCCTAATGAAGGCCTGTATTTTTTCTTTAGTTAGTGATAGTTCGCCCAACATTTAATAAATATCTATTTGAACATTTTCGTATTTTAACATTTTCGGTGAACTATCCCTTTAAGAGAGCTGATTCGATGCCCATTCCTTTGCACAGTCAGACGTTTAGCTTTAGGTCTGAGCTGTGATGAGCGAGGCAGATTACCCTGACCCAATCTGCTTTCATGCATTCTTTTTGTGTGGCCAACAAGATTCATGAAGTTGCCGTAGTGTGTTTGTGTCATATCTAAAGCACCTTGTTGATTTTTCTCATCCTTGATAGCCCAGTAGGTTGACTTCTATTAACATTCCACATCACTTCTGTGTCCAGGTGTGGGAGTGTGTGTCTGCTGTTTGGCTGGCCATATGTGTAACTCTTAACACTTGTCCGTCAGTATTCAGTCTTACAGACTCCTTCAGGAAACTCAATTTCCCATGTTGCAGCGTACCTACCCATGTGTGCAGGGAACACATCTGTTACCCACTGTAGAGACTGGAAACCTAGAGAACGGCCTGGTCCAGAATCAACCCCTTGGGCCTTCCCCTAATGCCTTCCCCTGGCCCATAGCCGTCTACCCTTTTCTTGTAGGCCCTAGTTATTGAATTAATGTTGGTTGATCTAAAGAAAAGGTGGTGACTCCACCTAGACTTTGTCAGGACTAAGGTCATGGTGAAAGGTCCCCATCTGATTAATTCTGATCTGCAAATATCAAACAAAGAGGGGGTAGGAGTCTTTGGAGTGGATCAAAGTTCACAGTGCAGACCATAGCAAAATGTTTTGCAATGGAAAATTAAAAACAAGAATTTCTTATTGGACAAGTTCGGGTAGTCCAACCCTGTTTCAGTCGTGTTCTTTTGTTTGGTGCCTAATGAACATGACACAGTGTTTCCCAGCGGTCATGTTAGGGGTCAGCCATCTTGTTTGCCTCAGTCCTTCCCCACCCTTCTGAGGGAGAGTCTCATTTTTGTTTATCTACTTTAACAATAAAAAAATCATTTAGCAATCTACACACAATGACAAATCAAACTGTATTTTTAGTTAGTTTTTTTGCTAATTTATTCGAAACAAAAAACAGTACCTTATTTACATAAGTATTCAGACCCTTTGCTATGAGACTCGAAATTGAGCTCAGGTGCATCCTGTTTCCATTCATCCTTGAGCTGTTTCTACAACTTGATTGGAGTCCACCTGTGGTAAATTCAATTGATTGGACATGATTTGGAAAGGCACACACCTGTCAATATAAGGTCCCAGAGTTGACAGTGCATGTCAGAGAAAACCATGCCATGAGGTCGAAGGAATTGTCCGTAGAGCTCCAAGACAGGATTGTGTCAAAGCACAGTTCTGAGGCAGGGTACCAACACATTTCTGCAGCATTGACGGTCCCCAAGAACACAGTGAACTCCATCATTCTTAAATGGAAGAAATTTGGAACCACCAAGACTCTTCCTAGAGCTGGCCATCCGGCCAAACTGAGCAGGAGAGAAGGGCAATGGTCAGGGAAGTGACCAAGAACCTGCTGGTCACTCTGACAGAGCTCTATAGTTCCTCTGTGGAGATGGGAGAACCTTCCAGAATGATAACCATCTTTGCAGCACTCCACCAATCAGGCCTTTATGGCAGAGTGGCTAGATGGAAGCCACTCCTCAGTAAAAGGCACATGACAGCCCTCTTGGAGTTTGCCAAAAGGCACCTAAAGACTCTCAGACCATGAGAAACAAGATTATCTGGTCTGATGAAACCAAGATTGAACATTTTTGCCTGAATGCCAAGCTTCACATCTGGAGGAAACCTGACACCATCCCTATGGGGAAGCGTAGTGGTGGCAGCATCATGCTGTGGGGAGATTTTTCAGTGGCAGGAACTGGGAGACTAGTCAGGATCGAGGTAAGATGAACAGAGCGCTCCTTGATGGAAACCTGCTCCAGAGCGCTCAGGACCTCAGACTGGGGGGCAAAGGTTCACCTTCCAACAGGACAATGGCCCAAAGCACACAGCCAAGACAATGCAGGAGTGGCTTCGGGACAAGTCTCAACGTCCTTGAATGACCCAGCCAAAACCCGGACTTGAACCCCATCAAACATCTCTGGGGAGACCTGAAAATAGCTGAGGAGCAATGCTCCCCATCCAACCTGACAGAACTTGAGAGGATCTGCAGAGAAGAATGGGAGAAACTTCCAAAATACAAGCTTGTAGTGTTATACCCAAGAAAACTCGATGTAATCGCTGCCAAAGGTGCTTCAACAAAGTACTGAGTAAAGGGTCTGAATACTTATGTAAATATTAACGTTTTTTTTATTTGAAATAAATGAGCAAAAATGTCTGTTTTTGCTTTGTCATTGTGGAGTATTGTGTGTAGATTGAGGGGGGGGGGGGGGAACTATTTAATACATTTTAGAATAAGGCTGTAACAATGTGGAAAAGGTCAAGGGGTCTGACTACTTTCCTAAGGCACTGTAATTACGTACATATGCTAATTAAGTGATTCACCGTTTGATTCAAAGTTAAGCTGTTTTAACAATTATTTTGTATCAAGTCCATTCATATTGTATCAAAGACTGAATGTATATTGTAAAAAAGGTAATCATTACTTGTGCTACTTATACTGATCTGGATAATTCTTTTGTTTGTTGATGTAGAGAACTGTATATTATATACATACTTATAGAAAGAATATGAATCAAGGATGTAGATTTTAAGCTTGTAGTTTTAATCTCAGTTTTCAGGTACATATGTATAATACTGTTACCATGACGATAAAGGCCAGACCAGGTCTACTTTCTCTCCAGGTTTTGTTTGTATAGATTCTTTCCCAATTTTTCTCTGGAATGCTGAGTTGTGGCTGCAGGGAACATTGCATTGAAATCTTTCAATATCTGCTGTTTCTTAGTAATAAACCCAGACCTGGTATACATCTGTCTTTTAGTTTTGTATTTTTTTTACCCTGATTTCAGAAGAGGCTGGTGGGAGGAGCTATAGGAGGATGGGCTCATTGTAATTGCTGGAAGGGAATCATTGGAACGGAGTCAAATGTGTGGTTTCCATATGTTTGATAACGTTCTCCTCTAACTGATTTGTTTCTTAGTTAGAAAGCAGCTTTACTCCCTCATTTCGCGTTTAGGCGGCGAGAAGTGGGGGGAGTTAGGAGTGTCTGGAGAGCAGTGTTCATGATGAGAGGAGGAAAAATGACAACAGAAGAGAGGAAAGAGGATCAGAGTAAAGCAGAGTCTGAAATGATTTGTATTTATTTACCTCTGGTACAAGCTGGTGGCTTTTTTTTTCAATCATTTGCATGTCTTTGTGAGTGACGTGTCAAGGGCTGAGTCTGCAACTCTTTTCTCCCCTCTTCTCACACCTCTGCTGCTCTGTAGGAGCAAGCCAGTGGAGTAGATATTGGTGGGCCCAGGATAGAGCTTCCCAGGTCCTGCATGGAGATGATTTCTTCCCTGCAGCTCAGTGCGGGAGATGGGCTGGGGGCCTGATGACCAGTCAGCACCGGTAGTGCTTGGGGCTGGGGCGCAGAGAACACAACCAGGTGCTGTTTCCAGTCACTACAGACTACAATAGGCTATATAATGTTGCAAACGATTGAGCGGAGTTGATTAGGCCTGGCCTAGCCAAGCTACTTCACTCTGCTCAAACGTTTTTAACATTTTGACTAAATGGACCTTGCTACTCAACGTGGTGTTACCAATGTGGGAAGCTTATGATTTTCTTTCTCTGACAAAATGATGTATGATCAAAAGTTTTCTGCTTTCTCTGCAGGAGTATGCTGCTAGGCTAGCTAGCCACTAGCCAACCAAGTAGCTAGCGCTAGCTATTGTTGGCAAAACATGGCTACTCTTTTCGTCGACCATAATAGAAAATACAACAACATACCTCATCCTTCCCATGCTTCACGTGTTGTACAAGCCAGCAGCAACAGCCTTTCCACCGGCATCTCCACTGCGGCCCTTGTTTTCCACTGCGACCCTACCCCACTTTTTCGAACAAGGGGTTGCGTCGGACCCCAGCATCTCCGCGATATCCCTCCACGAATTAGCATTTACATGCTGGTCTTTTACTAAATGTATGGCTAGAATCTTAGCGGTAAAGGTACTTCTGTACCTCCTCGGTCTGGACATGCTTGAAGTTGTCGTTCACCATGTTGAATTCACACTGAGTTTTGGGCTGAATCGACAAGGACGAAGGGGCGTAGACTTCAGCTCCTGAACTTTGGCTGAACATGAGGAATAATGTCCTGTGCCGAACACCAAAACGAACAAAAATGTCATCATAACATATTCTCAAACTGTTCCGAACTGTTTCGGTTGGGAAGCATGCCTTTATCAGGGACTGTTCACACTGCTTGTGGCAAAAACGCTACACCAGGAAGGAAGCCTTCGGTTTAGTTGCACTTGCACATTGCAACCATACGCGGACAACATCCAATGGAATGGCTTCCTTTCTACCGCAGCGTCTCCTGTGAACAGTGTGAACAGACCTTCACTAGTTTTCCACCCGTATTTCTTTGAAGGCAGATGCAGACAAGTTTCGGAGTTGATCATATGTTAGACATATTCCTCTGAACACCTGGCCCATAGTGCATCATCCACGTTCTCCGAATACTGTGAATAGACTGTTTGGTTCAACTAACTAACATTGACGTTATAGATCAGGGGTATTCAACTCTTACCCTATGAGGTCCAGAGCCTGTTGGTTTTATGTTCTACCTGTTCTACCGGGGCGGCAGGTAGCCTAGTGGTTAGAGCATTGGGCCAGTAACTGAATGGTTGCTGGATCGAATCCGTGAGCTGACAAGGTCAAAATCTATTGTTCTGCCCCTGAACAAGGCAGCTAACCCACTGTTGGTGGGCCATCATTGTAAATAAGAATTTGTTCTTAACTGACTTACCTTGTTTAAATACAATTAATTGCATCTGCCTGGTGTCCCAGGTCTAAATCAGTCCCTGATTAGAGGGAAATAAAAAAATACAACCATACGACTGGCTTTGAGGTCCAGAGTTGAGAGTTATAGATAATAATGCACTCTATGGTGCATTATTATTATTCTGAGAGCGGTCTTTAGTATGGTAGCCTACATCTGGTTGACACTAGAGGGAGCCAAAAGCATGCCGCACCTGCGAGAGCAGTTGGTGAGGTAACATCTGATATTTTTTTCCACTAATTGGTCTTTTGAACAATCACAGGTGTTTTCGCATCAGATTAGTGCAAAAAAAGATGCCTTAGACACACATCAACATTATAGACTAATAACATCACATATACAGTGCTGTGAAAGTGTTTGCCCCCTTTTCTGATTCTCTTTATTTTTGCAACAGATCTTCAACCAAAACCCAATATTAGTTAAAGGGAACCTGAGTGAACAAATAACACATCTGATACTTATTTCATTTATTTAATAAACAAACTTATGCAACACCCAATGCACCTGTGTGAAAAACACCCAATTGCCCCCTTACATTTGTTTACTGGTTGTGCCACCTTTAGCTGCAAAGACTGTCTGCAACAGTTGGATAGTTGGCAAAGACTGTCTGCAACTACCGCTTTCGGTAGTTGTTGATCAGTGTCACATCGCTGTGGGGGAATTTTGGCCCACTCTTCCATGCAGAACTGAGACATTTGTGGGGTTTTGGAGTATAAACTGCTCGTTTCAGGTCCTGCCACAACATCTCAATTGGATGTAGGTCTGGACCATTCCAAATCTTGATTTGTTTTTTGCTTTTTAGCCATACTGATGTAGACTAGCTTGTGTGTTTTGGATCATTGCCTTGCTGCATGACCCAGCTGCACTTTCGCTTCAGATCATGAACGGATGTCCTTTCATTCTCTGATACAGAGCAGAATTTATGGCTCCTTCAATGATGGCAGGTCGTCCAGGTCCTGAGGAAGCAAACATCCCCAAACCATCACACTACTACCACCATGCTTGACTGTTGGCATGAGGAGTGGCTTCCGTCTGGCCACTCTACCATAAAGGCCTGTTTGGTTGAGTGCTGCGGAGATGGTTGACCTTCTGAAAGGTTTTCCCATCTCCACAGAGGAACTCTGGAGCTCTGTCAGAATGACCATCAGGTTCTTGGTCACCTCTCTGACCAAAGCCCTTCTCCCCCAACTGCTCAGTTTGGCCAGGCGACCAGATCTGGTAGAGTCTTGGTGGTTCCAAACTTCATCCATTTAAGAATGATGGAGGCCACTGTGTTCTTGGGGACCTTCAATGCTGCAGAAATGTTTTTGTATCCTTCCCCAGACCTGTGCATTGACACAATCCTGTCTCTGAGCTCTAGGGACATTTCCTTCAACCTCATGGCTTGGTCTTTGCTCTGACATACACTGTCAACTGTTGGACCTTATATAGACAGGTGTGTGCCTTTCCAAATCATCTGCAATGAATGTAATTTACCACAGGTGTACTCCAATCAAGGATGAACAATGGAAACAGGATGCACCTGATCTCAATTTCGAGTTGCACAGCAAAGGGTCTGACTACTTATGTAAATAAGGTATTACTGTTTTTTCTGTTTTATGAATTTGCAAAATATTATATAAACCTGTTTTCACTTTATTATGGGGTATTGTGTGTAGATTGCTGAGGATTTGTATTTATTTAATCCATTTTAGAAAAAGGCTGTAATGTATCAAAGTGTGGAAAAAACAATGGGTCTGAATACTTTCCAAAGGCACTGTATGTAGCCTCAGAAACGCGGTTCAGGAAATCGTTAACGTCTTAGTCAGTATATGAGTGTTCTCTGTTACCATCTCTAAAATTCACTTAGATAATGCCTTTCATGATACAGTTGTAGCAATACATGGTTTCAACATCTTCAGAAGAGACAGGAATGCCAATGGTGGAGGTGTTGCCGTTCATGTTCAGTCATATTCCTGTCAAGCTTAGAGAGGATCTCATGTCAAGTACTTCTAAAGTAATATGGCTACAGGTTCACCTGCCTCACCTAAAGACACATTTTGTGGGAAGCTGCTATAGACCACCAAGTGCTAACAGTCAGTGTCTGGATAATATGTGTGAAATGCTTGATAATGTATGTGATCTCAATAGAGAAGTATATTTTCTGGGTGACTTAAATATTGACTGACTTTTATCAAGCTGCCCACTCAAGAAAAGCTTCAAACTGTAACCAGTGCCAGCAACCTGGTTCAGCTTATCAGTCAACCTGCCAGGGTAGTTACAAACAGCACAGGAATGAAATCATCCACATGTATTGATTACATGTTTATAAATGGGCGGAGGGCGGAGACAAGCACAAGACAGGTGAAACAGATCAGGGTGTGACACCTGGTGGGGGATGGAGACAAGTACAAGACAGGTGAAACAGATCAGGTTGTGACACCTGGTGGGGGTGGAGACAAGCACAAGACAGGTGAAACAGATCAGGGTGTGACAACAGGCAAAATCTTAAAGGATTTTCAGCATGACAATAACTTAAAACACAAGACCAAATCTACACTGGATTTACTTACCAAGACAACATTGAATGTTCCTGAGTGGCTTCGTTACAGTTTTGACTTAAATCGTCTTGAAAAGCTATGGCAATAATTGAAATGTCTAGTAATGACGGATCTTGAAGAATTAAACAATTATAATGGGCAAATATTGTACAATCCAGCTGTGCAAATATTTTAGGGACTTACCCAAAAAGACTCACAACTGTCTGTAATCGCTGTGTTTCTGACATGTATCGTCTCAGCGGGTTGAATACCTATCAAATCAAGATATATTGGTGTTTTATTTTCCATTTGTTTTTATAAATGTTAGAATTTTTCTTCCACTTTCACGTTACAGATCGTTGACCAAAAATGACAATTAAATCCATTTTAATCGCACTTTGTAACACAACACAATGTGGAAAAAGTCAAGGGGTGTGAATACTTATGTCATGGAAATCAATCTGAAAACCATGTGCAGATTGAGCAGCCCCTTGTCTGAAAAAAGAAGTTACAACATTGCTGGACAACAGGAAGTAGAGATTGAAAAACCTGGAGTGTGACATTACTTCACTGCCTGTTCAGCAAGTGACCGACCGCCTCGATTCGGTCTTATGTAGCAAAACTTAAAATTGTGTTTTTTACATTGCATGAAAGTATAGACTCAAAGATATAACATGTTCTATCATACCCTGCAGTTGAAGAACAATGGAAAAGTAACCTGCGAAACTGAAAGTGAGAACCACCTCCATTTAACCACTGCAAGGCGACTGGTAATATGGCAGAATATAAACAGTGTAGTTATTCACTCCGCAAGGCAATCAAGAAGCTAAACGTCAGTATAGAGATAAAGTGGAGTCTCAATTCAAAGGCTCAGACGTGAGACGTATATGGCAGGGACTACAGACAGTCACGGACTACAAAAGGAAAATCAGCCACGTCGCCGAGACCAAGGCCTTGCTTCCGGACAGACTAAACATTTTCTTCGCACACTTTGAGGATAACACAGTGCCACCGACATGGCCTGCTACCAAGGACTGTGGGCTCTCCTTCTCCGTGGCCGACTTGAGTAAAACATTTAAACGTGTTAACCCTCGGGCTGACGGCATCACTAGCCGCGTCCTCAGAGCATGCGCAGATCAGCTGGCTGATCCCAGTCTGCTGTCCCCACATGCTTCAAGATGGCCACCATTGTTCCTGTACCCAAGAAGGCAAAGGTAATAGAACTAAATGACTATTGCCCCGTAGCACTCACCTCTGTCATCATGAAGTGCATTGCGAGACTAGTCAAGGATCATATCACCTCTACCTTACCTTCCACCTTAGACCCACTCCAATTTGCTTACCCGCCAAATAGATCCCCAGATGACGCAATCGCCATCACTCTGCACACTGCCCTATCCCATCTGGACAAGAGGAATACCTATGTAAGAATGCTGTTCATTGACTATAGCTCAGCATTCAACACCATAGTACCCTCCAAGCTCATGACGCTTCAGGCCCTGGGTCTGAACCCCGCCCTGTGCAACTTGGCCCTGGACTTCCTGACGGGCCAACCCCAGGTGGTGACGGTAAGAAACAACACCTTCACTTCGCCGATTCTCAACACAGGTGCCCTACAAGCTGATCCTTAACACAAGGGTGCGTGCTCATCCCCATCCTGTACTCCCTGTTCACCCATTACTGCGTGGCCAAGCATGCCTCCAACTCAATCATCAAGTTGCAGATGACACAACAGCAGTAGGTTTGATTACCAATGATGACGAGACAGCCTACAGGGAGGAGGTGAGGGCTCTGGGAGTGCGGTGCCTGGAAAACAACCTCACTCAAACAACCCCCCCCCCTTATCTACATCGACGGGACCGCAGTGGAGGAAGTGGAAGGTTTCAAGTTCCTTGGCGTACACATCACTGATAAACTGAAATGGACCACCTGTACAGACATTGTCAATCTCAGGAGGCTAAATACATTTGGCTTGTCACCTAAAACCCTCACAAACCTTTACAGATGCACAATTGAGCGCATCCTGTCGGGCTGTATGGCAACTGCACCGCCCGCAACCGCAAGGCTCTCCAGAGGGTGGTGCGGTCTGCCCAACGCATTACCGGGGGCAGACTACCCGCTCTCCAGGACACCTACAGCACCAGATGTCACAGGAAGGCCAAAAAGATCATCAAGGACATCAACCACCCGAGCCACTGCCTGTTCAACCCGTTATCATCCAGAAGCGAGGTCAGTACAGGTGCATCAAAGCTGGGACAGAGACACTAAAAAACAGCTTCTATCTCAAGGCCATCAGACTGTTAAACAGCCATCACTAGCACATTAGAGGCTGCTGCCTATTGGTATATGAGAAATCACTGGCCACTTTAAGGAATGGAACACTGGCAACTTTAATAATGTTTACATATCTGGCATTACTCATCTCACATGTATTTCCTGTTTTCTATATTATTCTACTGTATCTTAGTCCGTTCCGCTCTGACATCGCTCGTCCATATGTATATAGTCTTAATTCATTCCAAGATTTAGATTTAGATTTGTGTGTTTTGGATATATGTTGTGTAATTTGATAGATATTACTTGTTAGATATTACTGCACTGTCGGAGCTAGAAGCACAAGCATTTTGCTACAAATCAACAGTTGTAGACCTTACAGTGAAATGCTTACAAACCCTTATGCAGTTTTAAGGAAAATACCAACAAACACAAAAGTAAGAGATAAGTATACAAATAATTAAAGAGCGGCAGTAAATTACAATAGCAGGGCTATTGATAGGAGAATTATGTTATCCAGGTACATCACACAATTGAATTATATTACTCTGTCTGCAAACCAGAATTTGTAAGATCCTGGTCCAATGAAACAGACGGAGGCCCAGCTAAATGGTCAAAAAGGTTTATTCGCAGAACGTTCTGAAGTCAAGAATACAATTTTATACTGACTTCTCACACCCACACATACACACAAACATACGCACACACGTACACACAAACATACGCACACACATGTCCTGCTACGCACACACTGTCTGTCTCACTACCCAGCCGACAGAGATAGTGACCTTGTCCTGCTACACTGTCTGTCTCACTACCCAGCCGACAGAGATAGTGACCTTGTCCTGCTACACTGTCTGTCTCACTACCCAGCCGACAGAGATAGTGACCTTGTCCTGCTACACTGTCTGTCTCACTACCCAGCCGACAGAGATAGTGACCTTGTCCTGCTACACTGTCTGTCTCACTACCCAGCCGACAGAGATAGTGACCTTGTCCTGCTACACTGTCTGTCTCACTACCCAGCCGACAGAGATAGTGACCTTGTCCTGCTACACTGTCTGTCTCACTACCCAGCCGACAGAGATAGTGACCTTGTCCTGCTACACTGTCTGTCTCACTTCTCCTTATCCTTGAGACATACTTCCTGTTCTCTCCAAATCTCTAGTCAGGTCGGCACCAAGCTCAGACAGTCTGTGTTTAAAATACCATAAAGACATTGTTTACCCTAATTCTGACTAGGACTACACATTTATTGATTATGATTTTATACATTCTAATCAATTCCATACAATTATATGTTTCAGGGCGGAATATTCTAATCATTCAATTGACAGACAATTCTCACCTATCAGCTATATACAGGGGGTACCGGAAAATAGTCAATGTGCGGGGTCACCGATGTCGAGGTAATATGTACATGTAGGAAGAGTTATTAAAGTGACTATGCATAGATAATAACAGAGTAGCAGCAGCGTAGAAGCTGGGAGGGGGGCAATGCAAACAGTCTAGGTAGCCATTTGATTAGCTGTTCAGGAGTCTAATGGCTTGGGGGTAGAAGCTGTTTAGAAACCTCTTGGACCTAGACTTGGCGCTCTGGTACCGCTTGCCGTGCGGTAGCTGAGAGAACAGTCTTTGACTAGGGTGGCTGGAGTCTTTGACCATTTTTATGGCCTTCCTCTGACACCGCCTGGTATAGAGGTCCTGGATGGCAGGAAGCTTGGACTGTAAAACCATTTGAGGATCTGAGGACCCATGCCAAATCTTTCTCAGTCTCCTGAGGGGGAATAGGTTTTGCTGTGCCCTCACACAACTGTATTGGTGTGCTTGGACCATGTTAGTTTGTTGGTGATGTGGACGCCAAGGAACTTGACGCTCTCAACCTGCTCCACTACAACCCCGTCGATGAGAATTAGGGCGTGCTCGGTCCTCCTTTTCCTGTAGTCCACAATCATCTCCTTTGTCTTGATCACGTTGAGGGAGAGGTTGTTGTCCTGGCACCACACGGTCAGGTCTCTGACCTCCTCCCTATAGGCTGTCTCATCATTGTCAGTAATCAGGCCTACCACTGTTGTGTCACCGGCAAGCTTAATGATGGTGTTGGAGTCGTGCCTGGCCGTGCCGTCATGAGTGAACAGGGAGTACAGGAGGGGACTGAGCACGCACCCCTGAGGGGCCCCCGTGTTGAGGACCAGCGTGGCGGATGTGTTGTTACCTACCCTTACCACCTGCGGGCGGCCCATCAAGAAATCCATGATCCAGTTGCAGAGTGAGGTGTTTATTCCCAGAGTCCTTAGTTTAGTGATGAGCTTTGAGAGCACTATGGTGTTGAACGCTGAGCTGTAGTCAATGAATAGCATTCTCACATAGGTGTTACTTTTGTCCAGGTGTGAAAGGGCAGTGTGAAGTGCAATAGAGATTGCAATATCTGTGGATCTGTTGGTGCGGTATGCAATTTGGAGTGGGTCTATGGTTTCTGGGATAATGGTGTCGATGTGAGCCTTTCAAAGCATTTCATGGCTACAGACTTGAGTGATACGGGTCGGTAGTCATTTAGGCAGGTTACCGTAGTGTTCTTGGGCACAGGGACTATGGTGGTCTGCTTGAAACATGTTGGTATTACAGACTCCGACAGAGAGAGGTTAAAAATGTCAGCTAATTAGCACAGGTGGTCCCTCCCTCTTCCGTAAACATGCGTTGTAACATGGAGATATGACCGTGTGGGAACACTAACTCTAACCCCATAAAAGGTGTGTCCATTTAACATTTTGTCTTATAAAAATTGTTTCTCGCTGACATGAAAGACAAGGTCCTTATGCTTCCAAAACCGTACCGCAAGCGATTCATGTTCAGGCTGATTATCTGGGCTCTTAACAAAACTTTGTCCAATGGCTGTGCCTACAGAAAGTATTCATACCCCTTGACTTATTCCACAGTTGTTGTGTTACAGCCTGAATTCAAAATGGATTCAATACATTTTCTTCTCTCGCGCATCTACACACAATTTTCCCATAATGACAAAGTGAAAACACTCATTTACATCCCTGAGTCAATACTTTGTTGAAGCACCTTTGGCACCGATTACAGCTGTGAGTCTTTCTGGGTAAGTCTCTAAGAGCTTTCCACACCTGGATTGTGCAACATTTGCTGATTGTATTATTTTCAAAGTTCTTCAAGCTCTGTCAAATTGGTTGTTGATCATTGCTAGACAACCATTTCCAGGTCTTGCCATAGATTTAGTATATTTAAGTCAAAACCGTAGCTTGGCCACTCAGGAAAATTCACTGCCTTCTTGGTAAGTGTAGATTTGGTGTTTTAGGTTATTGTCCTGCTGAAAGGTGAATTCATCTCCCAGTGTCTGGTGGAAAGCAGACTGAACCAGGTTTTCTTCTAGGATTTTCTCCCTTCTGTTTATTTTTTATCCTTAACTCATTAACGATTGCAACCATACCCATAACATGATGCTGACACCACTATGCTTGAAAATATGGAAAGTGGTTCTCAGTAATGTGTTCTATTGTAGATGCCCCAAACATAACACTTTGTATTCAGGATAGAAGGTGAATTGCTTTGCCACATGTTTTGCAGTATTATTATTCTGTACAGGCTTTCATCTTGTCAATTAGGTTAGTATTGTAGATCAATGTTGTTGATCCATCTTCAGTTTTCTCCTATCAAGGTGTGTGAATACTTTCTGAAGGCACTGTATGTGTAATGTGATAGAACTGAGAGTCATGATCAAGTGCTTAACTTCCCCTAAGAGCATGGGACATTTTGTTGTCCCTGATTTTGTGTGTGTTTGTGTGTCAGTGTACTGTACATGTTTGCATGTAGGCCCAACTGAAATCATGGTTTCGAGACTTGAGACAATGAAACTGATACTCCATCTACACTGTAGAGTATTTTCAGTGTAATTTTCACTTCTATAAATTCTCTATTTTTCACTTTTTAGTTCCAAAACAAAAGCAGACCATATTGTTGAAGATACAATGAGCAACACGTGTCTCTGGTGACGAAAAGGAAAGTCCCACATTGGTTTGGCCTCAATATAAGAATAAGAGAGAGGTGTGGGGGAGTGCAATGTCGTAGTGGCCTGCATGTACACACACACTGTGCACTATACTTTTCCTGTCAGTGGAATTCCCTTGGTGGTAAGAGTACGCTCCACAGAGGTGATGAAACACACGTTACACAACCAGCCTTACTTTCCATTTACCTCTGGTCTGATAGAACACACTGTAACCATACTTTTTACCATTACTGGCTAATCTAGGACCTATGCCAACATCACAACATTGTTCCTGTGGGAATGTGGGAGGCAACCTGTCTTCCTAGGGAGACTAGTTACTGGCTAATTCTCATTATTACAAAACCACTGTTGTGAGCCCATAGGGAATAAAATGCAGGGTTCTGCCATTTCCCCAAATCCTCTTCCTCGGTGGCAAAATGACTGGTAACTGAATCAGCTGACCATTGTTAGAATGATTTAGGGTTGTCACTAGTTACCACAGCCACAAAGTCATAAATATTTATGATTTTAAACCTAACCTTAACCACACTGATAACCATATGCTTAACCCTAACCTTACATTTTATGAGATAGACAATTTTGACTTTGTGTTTGTGCTATTTAGTGTAAACCATGATCAATTCAATCCGACCGCTTCAGCCAACAACAGCCAGCATTTTTTGCACCAAATTATGTTCATTTCTAGGAGACCGAACACATCTCCATCCTGAGCTGTATGACGGCTGCGTGGTCCCATGGTGTTTATACTTGCGTACTATTGTTTGTACAGATGAACGTGGTACCTTCAGGCATTTGAAAATTGCTCCCAGGGAGGCCTTGGCTGATTTAGTTTTATTTTCCCATAATGTCAAGCAAAGAGGCATGGAGTTTGAAGGTATGCCTTGAGGCACATCCACAGGTACACCTCCAATTGACTCAAATGATGTCAATCAGCCTATCAGAAGCTTCTAAAGCCATGACATCATTTTCTGGAATTTTCAAGCTGTTTAAAGGCACAGTCAACTTAGTGTATGCAAACTTCTGACCAACTGGAATTGTGACACAGTGAATTGTAAGTGAAATAATCTGTCTGTAAACAATTGTTGGAAAAATTATTTGTGTCATGCATAAAGTAGATGTCCTAACCGACTTGACAAAACTATAGTTGGTTAACAAGAAATGTGTGGAGTGGGGCCTCCCACTCCCTCGCGCAGTGGTTAAGGGTGCTGTACTGCACTACGGAAATGTTGTTTTTTCTTCCCTTGTCAGTAACTCTGTTTCCTTCAATGTACTTTGATGCCTTTGACTGGTGGCCTTTATGCTTCTATCCCCTATTATTCTGCACATCAGTTATACCAGGGGTCGGTTGGGACAGAGTATGTATTGGGAACTGAGTATTAGATGTTTTTGAGTATTGAGTGAGGAGCATGCAAGATCATTTCAATCTATGCATTATTATTTTTATTATAATTACTGTGTCATACATTTCTCTTGTATTCTTTCACCTGTACTGTTTATTTGCAATAATTCGCACATACACACACGTACTCTCTCTCAGTATTGGCTCTGTCGTAACCGGCCGCGACCGGGAGATCCGTGGGGCGACGCACAATTGGCCTAGCGTTGGGATATCCTTTTCTCATCGCGCACCAGCGACTCCTGTGCACGCTAACCAAGGTTGCCAGGTGCTCCGACACATTGGTGCGGCTGGCTTCCGGGTTGGATGCGCGCTGTGTTAAGAAGCAGTGCGGCTTGGTTGGGTTGTGTATCGGAGGATGCATGACTTTCAACCTTCATCTCTCCCGAGCCCGTATGGGAGTTGTAGCGATGAGACAAGATAGTAGCTACTAAAAACAATTGGATACCACAAAATTGGGGAGAAAAAGTAAAATTTTAAAAAATAAAATAAATTGTGGAGTGGTTGAAAAAACGAGTTTTAATGACTCCAACCTAAGTGTATGTAAACTTCCAACTTCAACTGTACTTGCATGCATGTGTGTGTTTATTTAGGCCAGGGCGCTGTTACCCTGTTCCTGGACATCTACCCTCCTGTAGGTTTTGATCCAACCTCAGTTCTAACTTACCTGATTCAATTTATCAACCAGATAATTATTAGAATTAGGTGCGCTAGATTAGGGTTTCAGCAAAAACTTACAGGAAGGTAGCTCTACAGCAACAAGGTTGGAAAGTCCTGACCTAGGCCAAACTGCAATGGTATAGCCATAACCCTAAACCACACGATTGAGAATCATTCTGCGTTGTTTACATGTGGGTACTTGTAGTTAGTTTTCCTCTTCTCACCACAATCTTCTGTGTAATGTTTTTACTCGCCACGAGCTCCCCAAACCCCCCCCCCCCAACATCCTGCCAACGATAACCCATACAGTGACATTAGCGAGAAGCACGCACACACACACACACACGTACTCTCTCTCTCTCAGTATTGAATCAGAAAGCAGCTGAACAGGTATTTCCCCTTTTTCTTTTGCCATCTGAATCTCTACTATGCATTTTAACCTCAAGTTTTTGCCATCTGAATTTCCAGCCCTCATATCTCTCTACTATGCATTTTAACCTCAAGTTTTTGCCATCTGAATTTCCAGCCCTCATATCTCTACTATGCATTTTAACCTCAAGTTTTTGCCATCTGAATTTCCCTCCCTCATATCTCTACTATGCATTTTAACCTCAAGTTTTTGCCATCTGAATTTCCAGCCCTCATATCTCTACTATGCATTTTAACCTCAAGTTTTTGCCATCTGAATTTCCAGCCCTCATATCTCTACTATGCATTTTAACCTCAAGTTTTTGCCATCGTTGTAAAAGCCCTACTTGTTTTGTTGCTTTGACAATTAATCCAGTTGATAAGAACCAAATATGCTTGAGATCGTTCCACTTTATGGTACAAGTGTTGAACTTGGTACAATATTACAAGATACCTTAAGGAACATTTGAAAGATTACAGGCAGTCTGGGAAGTACAGACTACAGTCAAACAGAATTTCATTTGGATTTGGGGTAAAAAAAAATAAAAAATTAAAAAATGGGGTAAAATCATTACAAACATAAAATGGAACCATTATTTCACCTATCCCCTGGACTAAAAGTGATTTCTGAAATTATAATTTTTCCTGATTAGCTATTCATTTACGTCTATCCCTCATTTTAAGGTCAACCCTGCCACGTGACTGAACTCTCGTTTTAATATGGTGAAACTATTCCTTTGTAAATCTTTTTTTTTTCTCAAAAGAAACAATTAACATCTACAGTTCCTTCAGAAAGTACTCACACCCTTGGACTTTTTCCACATTCTGTTGTTTACAACCTGAATTTAGAATTGATTTAAATTGCAATTATTTGGTCACTGGCCTATCCATAATACCCCATAATGTCAAAGTGGAAATAGGTTTTTTGACATTTTTACAAATTAATAAAAAATGCAAAGCTGAAATGTCTTGTGTCAATAAGTATGCAACCCCTTTGTTATCGCCAGTACTGGAGTAAATATTCTTTAAAGTACAACTTAAGTAGTTTTATTTGGGTAATCTGTACTTTACTTTACTATTTTTGACCACTTTTACTTCACTACATTCCTAAAGAAAATAATGTACTTTTTACACCCATACATTTACCCTGACACCCAAAAGTACATTTTGAATGCTTAGCTGACAGGAAAATGGTCCAATTCATTCACTTATCAAGAGAACACGTGGTCATCCCTACTGCCTCTGATCTGGTGAACTCACTAAACACAAATGCATCATTTATAAATGATGTCTGAGTGTTGGAGTGTGCTCCTGGCTAACAGTAAATTAAAAAACAAGAAAATAGTGCCATCTGCTTTGCTTGAAATTATGTATACTTTTACTTTTGATACTTAAGTATATTTAGAACCAAATACATTTAGACTTTTACTCAAGTAGTATTTTACTGGGTGACTTTTACTTGAGTCATTTTCAATTAAGGTATCTATACTTTTACTCAAGTATCACAATTGGATACTTTTTCTGCCACTGGTTATGGCAAGCCTAAATAAGTTCAGGAGTAACTGATAATGTGTGTACCCCACACATCTGTAAGGTCCCTCAGTCGAGCAGTACATTTCAAACACAGATTCAACTATATAGACCAGAGAGGCTTTCCAACGCTTCACAAAGAAGGGCACCTACGGGTACACGGGTCAAAATAAAAAAAAGCAGACATTGAACATGCATTTGAGCATAGTGAAGGTATTAATAACACTTTGGATGGTGGATCAATACACCCAGTCACTACTAAGGTGTTCTTCCTAACTCAGTTGCCGGGGAGGAAGGAAATCAATCAGGGATTTCACCATTAGGCCAATGGTGGCATTTAAACAGTTAGAGTTTAATGGCTGTGATAGGAGAAAACGTAGGATGGATCAACAACACTGTAGTTGCTCCCCTTGGGTCAAACGTTTCGGGTAGCCTTCCACAAGCTTCCCACAATAGGCTTGGTGAATTTTGGCCCATTCCTCCTGACAGAGCTGGTGTAACTGAGTCAGGTTTGTAAGGCCTCCTTGTTCACACACGCCTTTTCAGTTCTGCCTACACATTTTCTATAGGATTGAGGTCAGGGCTTTGTGATTCCCACTTTGTTGGGAATCACAAAGCCTTAGGACTTTGTTGTCCTTAAGCCATTTCACCACAACTTTGGAAGTATGTTTGGGGTCATTGTCCATTTGGAAGACCCATTTGCGACCAAGCTTTAACTTCCTGACTGATGTCTTGAGATGTACGATCTTTGTCCTTACGTGCAGTTGCAAACCGTAGTCTGGCTTTTTTATGGCGGTTTTGAGCAGTGGCTTCTTCCTTGCTGAGCGGCCTTTCAGGTTATGTTGATATAGGACTCGTTTTACTGTGGATATAGATACTTTTGTACCTGTTTCCTCCAGCATCTTCAAGGTCCTTTGCTGTTGTTCTGGGATTGATTTGCACTTTTCGCACCAAAGTACATTCATCTCTAGGAGACAGAATGCGCCTCCTTCCTGAGCGGTATGACGGCTGCGTGGTCCCATGGTGTTTATACGTGCGTACTATTGTTTGTACAGATGAACGTGGTACCTTCAGGAGTTTGGAAATTGCTCCCAAGGATGAACCAGACTTGTGGAGGTCAACAAATTGTTTTTCTGAGGTCTTGGCTGATTTCGTTTAATTTTCCCATGATGTCAAGCAAAGAGACACTGAGTTTGAAGGTAGGCCTTGAAATACATCCACAGGTACACCTCCAATTGACTCAAATGATGTCAATTAGCCTATCAGAAGCTTGTAAAGCCATGACATCATTTTCTGGAATTTTCCAAGCTGTTTAAAGGCACAGTCAACTTAGTGTATGCAAACTTCTGACCCACTGAAATCGTGATACAGTGAAATAATCTGTCTGTAAACAATTGTTGGAAAAAGGACTTGTGTCATGCACAAAGTAGATGTCCTAACTGACTTGCCGAAACTATAGTTTGTTAACAAGAAATGTGTGGAGTGGTTGAAAAACTAGTTTTAATGACTCCAACCTAAGTGTATGTAAACTAGTTTTAATGACTCCAACCTAAGTGTATGCAAACTAGTTTTAATGACTCCAACCTAAGTGTATGTAAACTAGTTTTAATGACTCCAACCTAAGTGTATGCAAACTAGTTTTAATGACTCCAACCTAAGTGTATGTAAACTAGTTTTAATGACTCCAACCTAAGTGTATGCAAACTAGTTTTAATGACTCCAACCTAAGTGTATGTAAACTAGTTTTAATGACTCCAACCTAAGTGTATGTAAACTAGTTTTAATGACTCCAACCTAAGTGTATGTAAACTAGTTTTAATGACTCCAACCTAAGTGTATGTAAACTTCTGACTTCAACTGCACATAGATTTTTCTATTGTGTTATTGACTGTGTGTTTGTTTATGTGTAACTCTGTGTTGTTGTTTTTGTCGCACTGCTTTGTTTTATCTTGGCTAGGTCGCAGTTGTAAATGAGAACTTGTTCTCAACTGGCCTAGGTAGCCTAGCGGTTAAAAGCATGGGGCCAGTAACCAAAAGTTCACTGGTTCAAATCTCCTAGCTGACGAGGTGAAAAATATGTTGATGTGCCCTTAAGCAAGGCACTTAACCCTAATTGCTCTGAATAAGAGCATTTGCTAAATGACTAAAATGTAAATGTCAATCTCTAGCCTAATAAACTGCATGGTTTCCAAAGTCATAGTGGGAGGACCACACACAATACCGCCACAGGACTCCAAGATTAATTAGATATGATGGTTATTATATCAATATTTGAGCATAAAGGCGTTTCCACCACCATTTCTCGCATAATTAATTTTACTCACACAAAAAGATCTGACTGCATTCCTTTATTTTTATGGAGTATGATTTTACTCACATAAAAACTGTAAATGGAAACGTGGTGGCAATTATTTGTACAATTCAATGGATGTTTAGTGCACAAAGGATTTGACTGAAGTGTTTTCTTAGGAGATTTCAAATCTGATATCTTTATGTGGAAATTGTCTTTCTGGGCCGAACGTCAATTAAACTGCAGTACGGAAGTAAGACTGTTCGAAAAGTCGAAATGGTGCTTCCAAACCGGAACCCTGGCCGCTTAGATGAAACTCTGAAAGTGCGTTTACTTTTCCGACCACGTTCAGCGGAAGTGCGGTAGTTTCGCCTGTTCTCTACACGGGTCGTCTCTGGCCGTGTTCGAGAGGATCAAACCCGCAATGTATCATAGGGGAAATTTTGAATGACCGACTGATCTACAAATGAGAACGATTATTTATCCATTTTTTTGTCATTCGGCAGTCGCTTGCGGTCGTTATGATGCTCTCGTAAATCGCCGATTTAAAGCGTGTGTCTTGGCACGTTATACACCAGTTTCACACTTCAAGTACGACAGACAACTCTTCCAGCATATAAACTCTCTCTAAAGGTGATGTATTTAGAAAAACGTACTTGACTTTTTAATTTTTATTTTACTTTTTAAAAATATACAATACAATTAATTTAAAGTATTTTATGGTAATCTCAAATGACATTGATTTTTGTTCTCATTTTCTCTCAGAATCATGGACTTCGATTTAGCTGACGCTCTCCCGAGGTAGGTTGTCTGAATTGATTTCTGAGGAATACTGTATCAATTGCCGTTCTTACACTGTTTTTTGTTTGAGTTTATGTATTACCCTTCCGGTAAATATATATAGCCTACAGTAAAATAACCTAATTGAAGATGACACAAATAAATCATTACCTAAAAAGGGAAATTTGAGTTTGCTACATGTTTTGATTTTAAAATGAAATGTTGCAGAATATAACTGCCTCGCGAGATTCAGAACCCAAAGTATAGCTTGTTTTACTCCATTGTTTGCAAACAATGTAATTGTAAACAAACACTGTATAGCCTCAAAGCATGGTTCAATATATAATTTTGATAACATGTCAGTCCTTGCATCCATAGCTCGGTCTATGAATTTGAGGGTGGTTACATTTCTCCAGCCACATACCTCAGCTGTGTTATTGCTTGAACGGCAGATTGCCTATTTTCAATTTGCTGGTGTACATGCAGTTTTCACAAACCTAGCTTGTCTAGTTATTTTTAAAACGTTTTTAGAAATGGTTAGACCCACCTATAGACAAAAAAACGTGTTTATCTGAGCTTGAATAGGAAGACGGCATTTTATGCTAACATCTTTAGTTTTAATTTCTCTGCAGCTCACATTCGAGTATGGAGTTTGACACCGAATACCGCCTGCCTGATGCGAAGGTAAGACGTTTTGTTAACCTTGCATAAAGAAGAATGGCAAGCGCCACAATGATTAGGGTACACCAGTTGTAAGACTTTAGACGGAGCATCACCAACAGGTTGAGTGTGTTTTTACATAAAGAGGACCAATAAGGTACTCTTTGATATTAAATTGCGTGCACTTGTGGTGGTGGCTTGTTCAACAGAAGAAAAACAAATGTTGTTATTTTTTTTCTTCTACATGGACTCTCATTCTGATTACTTGTATGTGTGTAGAGTGGACCAGAGATGGAGCGCTGTGGGCTGCAAGCAGGTCTGAGCCTGGACTTGGAGGTTATCCTACAGCATCGGGGAGGCATGAGACAGGTGGCTCACCTGGTGATTGCGCTGCATAGGATGAAAAACCCCTTCCAGAAGTCCGACTCCACACACACTCCCCTGGACATGGAGTGCACCGGCGAGCAGTTTTGCAGCATCATCATGGATAACCTGGTGGAAGGTGCCTAGGCTGCCGTGCCGTTTCATTTAAATTTAGTCAATTCTGGAACTAAACTGAAATTCAATTTCCACATTTTCCTCAAAATATGAATGAAATTGACTCTTAATCCTGGACTCTATACTCTTTGATTATACTGTACTGCTTTTCAGTTATTTTAGGTCCAGTTCCCTAAACAATTCATTTGATTGACGGTCCTTTTCCTGTGTCTCCACCCTTTCTCCCTACCCCCCCTTCTGTTTTCCCCCTCCTCTGGCTCCTTCTTCCTCCTCTGGCTCCTTCTTCCTCCTCTGGCCCCTTCTTCCTCCTCTGGCCCCTTCTTCCTCCTCTGGCCCCTTCTTCCTCCTCTGGCCCCTTCTTCTTCCTCTGTGTAGAGTGTGTGATGGTCTCGATCCAGGAGCCAATGGGAGTGGTGACCAAAAAGGTAAAGGGGACCTTCGAGCAGATTGGCAGTCCCCAGCAGTATAGCCTGTGTGACCATCACCAGAAGAGCCTGGTGTACTGCCACAGAACCATGGAGCTGAAGGCCGTCACAATCCAGGGAGGCAACAACCGGAGAGGTAGGCTAACTGCCAAACTACACCGCAAGCACATTGCAAACATTCTGTAAGCTTTGTTTTTGGCAGCCTTTACCAAAATCGGTAACATCATAGATGAGTGTTAAAAATGACAAAAAATAGTGAAGATGCCCTTTAACTCTGCCTCTCTCATTCTCAGCGAGGTTCAACCTCTCCAGGTATAGTAATGCCAGCACCACCACCACCAATCAGGCCCTGCCAGTTGTCTTAGGGATTGACCAATGGAACCTCTCCTGCTCCAAGCAGACAGACAGCGCAACTCCTGTCCTACAGTTGGAGGTCGGTCTCTCTCTTACTCAGTCACATTTATCACTCAAACCTACACACACTTACCTCACCGCATCATCCTAATCCTTTTCTCCTCCCCTCTCTCTCTCGCTCTCTCGCTCTCTCTCTTTCTCTCTCTCAGCGCTGTAAGGACCAGTTAACAACCATCGGGGCTCAGGAAAAAACGGTTCGCTTCCTCTTCTACAAGAATACCACTGGCTTCTCCCTGACCACCTTTGAGTCGGCCATGTACCCTGGCTGGTTCATCAGCACCTCACTGGAGCCAAGCCAGCCCATACAGATGTGTCAGAAACAGGACGCCAGAAAGCTCATCAACTTCATGGTCAAACACTAAACACACACAATCTGTCCCCCTAGTGTATGTACCACGTACAACCAGAGAGCGAGTGCGGGGTGAATCTGAGAAGATAGACTGACTGATATTGTAGAGGAGTTGAATGTTGAATTGATAGAGCTCTGCTTTTCTCAAACTCAAACAGCGTTGCATTGTGTGGTAACTAACTCCTTCCAATGTTTATTGAAAGTGGTTTGGTTGTAGTGAGGGAGCTTGACCAGCAGATGGCACTGTGTTTATTCTCTCTTCTGCAGTATTGTGTTTTACCTCAGAAGCGATCTTTTGGCGTTTGTTTCATTATTCCATTGTTGATACCAGCAGTATTTCTGTATTTTGAAGGTTATAAACTTTATTGCTGACATAAAAATGTTTTGGGGACTATATCAAAAATAGACTAATGAAACAAATAGCAAATTCTAATTATTTGGGGGAGTTTTTCTTTTACTCTTTCAGGGAAGGCCCAGTTAGAACTGATTGCTCTGTAGGGTAGTAACAGTATCAAGAAGACATTGTTTTAGCCACAGATGTAAATGTTGAAAGTGTTACATTTAAAAAAACAAGTAAATTCATATTGAATTCTTTATCTTATGGCTACAGTGCTAAGTATAAAATTCTTACATTACAGTAGAGTAGAAAAGAGTAGAATCGTTAATAGTTTTCTAAGCAGTTCTCATTTATTTTTTCTACTTTCTGTACGGTCTTGGATACAAGTCATTTTTGAAAATGTCTCTGTACTCTGACTGAATTATCTGAGATTTTATTTTTGTATTTCCTATTAGAAGGTGAATCATTACTTTTCATTGTCTAACATTACAGATGTCATTTTTATTTGAAGGATTTGATTTGTTTAACACTTTTCTTTGGTTACTACATGGTTCCATGTTATTTCATAGTTTTGATGTCTTCACTATATTCTACATTGTAGAAATCAAGAAAAACCCTGGAATTAGTAGATGGGTCCAAACTTTGGCTGTTTTAACATTTCAATGGTTATATGATGTATTTTACTGTGTGTTGGAAATAAAGTGACTATTCAATGCATTTGGAAGTTGTTGTGGAGATGTGAGAGCAGAACAGAGACAATAACATGAGGATGGACGATCTACCTGAAACTCGCAACACCTACCTAAGGTAGGGTTGAGTGGGGTAAGGTGAGAATCTTTGTTGCATTCAGCATCACTCCGTCAAGGGAAATGTAGTATTATCTACATACAGTGCATTTGGAAAGTATTCAGACCCATTGACTTTGTCCACATTCGGTAGGTTACCGCCTTGTTCTAAAATTGGTTCAATAATTTTTTTCCCTCATCAATCTACACATACCCCATAATGACAACGCTAAAACAAATAAAAAACTGAAATTACATAAGTACACTGCTCAAAAAAATAAAGGGAACACTTAAACAACACAATGTAACTCCAAGTCAATCACACTTCTGTGAAATCAAACTGCCCACTTTTGAAGCAACACTGATTGACAATACATTTCACATGCTGTTGTGCAAATGGAATAGACAACAGGTGGAAATTATAGGCAATTAGCAAGACACCCCCAATAAAGGAGTGGTTCTGCAGGTGGTGACCACAGACCACTTCTCAGTTCCTATGCTTCCTGGCTGATGTTTTGGTCCCTTTTGAATGCTGGCGGTGCTTTCACTCTAGTGGTAGCATGAGACAGAGTCTACAACCCACACAAGTGGCTCAGGTAGTGCAGCTCATCCAGGATGGCACATCAATGCGAGCTGTGGCAAGAAGGTTTGCTGTGTCTGTCAGCGTAGTGTCCAGAGCATGGAGGCGCTACCAGGAGACAGGCCAGTACATCAGGAGATGTGGAGGAGGCCGTAGGAGGGCAACAACCCAGCAGCAGGACCGCTACCTCCGCCTTTGTGCAAGGAGGAGCAGGAGGAGCACTGCCAAAGCTCTGCAAAATGACCTCCAGCAGGCCACAAATGTGCATGTGTCTGCTCAAACTTTCAGAAACAGACTCCATGAGGGTGGTATGAGGGTCCGACGTCCACAGGTGGGGATTGTGCTTACAGCCCAACACCGTGCAGGACGTTTGGCATTTGCCAGAGAACACCAAGATTGGCAAATTCGCCACTGGCGCCCTGTGCTCTTCACAGATGAAAGCAGGTTCAAACTGAGCACATGTGACAGACGTGACAGAGTCTGGAGACGCCGTGGAGAACATTCTGCTGCCTGCAACATCCTCCAGCATGACCGGTTTGGCGGTGGGTCAGTCATGGTGTGGGGTGGCATTTCTTTGGGGGCCGCACAGCCCTCCATGTGCTCGCCAGAGGTAGCCTGACTGCCAATAGGTACCGAGATGAGATCCTCAGACCCCTTGTGAGACCATATGCTGGTGCGGTTGGCCCTGGGTTCCTCCTAATGAGTGTGTCAGCAGTTCCTGCAAGAGAAAGGCATTGACGCTATGGACTCTCCCGCCCGTTCCCCAGACCTGAATCTAATTGAGTACATCTGGGACATCATGTCTCGCTCCATCCACCAACGCCACGTTGCACCACAGACTGTCCAGGAGTTGGCGGATGCTTTAGTCCAGGTCTGGGAGGAGATCCCTCAGGAGACCATCCGCCACCTCATCAGGAGCATGCCCAGGCGTTATAGGGAGGTCATACAGGCACGTGGAGGCCACACACACTACTGAGCCTCATTTTGACTTGTTTTAAGGACATTACATCAAAGTTGGATCAGCCTGTAGTGTGGTTTTCCACTTTCATTTTGAGTGTGACTCCAAATCCAGACCTCCATGGGTTGATACATTTGATTTCCATTGATAATTTGTGTGTGATTTTGTTGTCAGCACATTCAACTATGTAAAGAAAAAAGTATTTAATAAGAATATTTCATTCATTCAGATCTAGAATGTGTTATATTAGTGTTCCCTTTATTTTTTTGAGCAGTGTATATTCAGACGCTTTGCTATGAGACTCGAAATTGAGCTCAGGTGCATCCTGTTTCCATTTATCATCCTTGAGATGTTCCTACAACTTGATTGGAGTCCACCTGTGGTAAATTCAATGATGATGAAACCAATATTGAACTCTTT
Organism: Oncorhynchus mykiss; assembly: GCF_013265735.2. Lineage (NCBI taxonomy): Eukaryota > Metazoa > Chordata > Actinopteri > Salmoniformes > Salmonidae > Oncorhynchus > Oncorhynchus mykiss. The sequence goes on from NC_048593.1 coordinate 1,878,990, forward strand.
GGACTGAATGCCAAGCTTCTGGAGGAAACCTGGCACCATCATTACTGTGAAGCATGGTGGTGGCAGCATCATGCTGAGGCAATGTTTTTCAAGGCAGGAACTGCGAGACTAGTCAGGATCGAGGGAAAGATGAACAGAACAAAGTACAGAGAGATCCTTGATGAAAACCTGCTCCAGAGCGCTCAGGACCTCAGACTGGGGGCGAAGGTTCACCTTCCAACAGGACAATGACCCTAAGCACACAGCCAAGACAATGCAGGAGTGGCTTTGGGGCAAGTCTCTGAATGTCCTTGAGTAGCCCAGCCAGAGCCTCGACTTGAACCCAAACTAACATCTATTAACTTTCGGCGCCGACAGAGATGGCCGCCTCGCTTCGCGTTCCTAGGAAACTATGCAGTATTTTTTTTTCTGGGTTATTTATTACATTGTTACCCTTAATAATCTTAGGTTTTATTACATACAGTCTGGAGGAACTATTGGATATAAGAGCAACGTCAACTCACCAACATTACAACCAAGAATATGACTTTCCCGAAGTGGATCCTCTGTGGCCTACCACCCAGGACAATGGATCGGATCCCAGCCGGCGACCCAAAACAACGACGCCGTAGAAGAAGGGGCAGATGGAGTGGTCTTCTGGTCAGGCTCAGTAGACGGGCACACCGCTACCGAGCATACTACTCGCCAATGTCCTGTCTCTTGACAACAAGGTAGACAAAATCCGAGCAAGGGTAGCCTTCCAGAGAGACATCCGAGACTGTAACGTTCTTTGTTTCACGGAAACATGGCTCACTCAAGACACGCTTTCTGAGTCGGTACCGCCACCTGATATCATAACATATCGCGCCGACAGAAACAAGCATCTCTCTCGTAAGAAGAAGGGCGGGGCTGTATGCCTTATGATTAACGAGACTTCGGAAAAGCTGACCACGACTCCATTTTGTTGCTCCCAGCCTATAGACAGAAACTAAAACAGGAAGCTCCCCCGCTCAGGTCTGTTCAACACTGGTCCGTCCAATCGGATTCCACGCTTCAAGATTGCTTCGATCACGTGGACTGGGATATGTTCCTAATTGCGGCGAACAACAACATTGACGAATACACTGATTCGGTGTGCGAGTTTATTCACAAGTGCATCGGTGATGTTGTACCCACAGCGTCTATTAAAACATTCCCCAACCAGAAACCGTGTATTGATGGCAGCATTCCTGTGAAACTGAAAGCACAAACCACTGCTTTTAATCAGGGCAAGGTGACCAGAAACATGACCGAATACAAACAGTGTAGCTATTCCCTCCGCAAAGCAATCAAACAAGCTAAGCGTCAGTACAGAGACAAAGTGGAGTCGCAATTCAACGGCTCAGACACAAGAGGTATGTGGCAGGGTCTACAGTCAATCACGGACTACAAAAGAATAACCAGCCCCGTCACTGACACGGCCCGCTAGCAAAACCTGCGGGCTCTCCTTCTCTGTAGCAAACGTGAGTGAAACATTTAAACGTGTTAACCCTCGCAAGGCTGCAGGCCCAGACGGCATCCCCAGCCGCATCCTCAGAGCATGCGCAGACCAGCTGGCTGCTGTGTTTACGGACATATTCAATCAATCCTTATCCCAGTCTGCTGTCCCCACATGCTTCAAGAGGGCCACCATTGTTCCTGTTCCAAAGAAAGCTAAGGTAACTGAGCTAAAATACTACCGCCCTGTAGCACTCACTTCCGTCATCATGAAGTGCTTTGAGAGACTAGTCAAGGACCATATCACCTCCACCCTACCTGACACCCTAGACCCACTCCAATTTGCTTACCGCCCAAATAGGTCCACAGATGACGCAATCGCCATCACACAGCACACTGCCCTAACCCATCTGGACAAGAGGAATATCTATGTAAGAATACTGTTCATCGATTACAGCTCAGCATTTAACACCATAGACCATGGGTCTCGACCCCTCCCTGTGCAGCTGGGTCCTGGACTTCCTGACAGGCCGCCCCCAGGTGGTGAGGGTAGGTAACAACATCTCCACCCCGCTGATCCTCAACAATGTGGCCCCACAAGGGTGCGTTCTCAGCCCTCTCCTGTACTCCCTGTTCACCCACGACTGCGTGGCCATGCACGCCTCCAACTCAATCATCAAGTTTGCAGACGACACTACAGTGTTAGGCTTGATTAACAACAACGACGAGACGGCCTACAGGGAGGAGGTGAAGGCCCTCGGAGTGTGGTGCCAGGAAAATAACCTCACATTCAATGTCAACAAAACAAAGGAGATGATCGTGGACTTCAGGAAACAGCAGAGGGAGCAGCCCCCTATCTACATTGACGGGACAGGAGTGGAGAGTTTTAAGTTCCTCGGCGTAAACATCACAGACAAACTGAAATCGTCCACCCACACAGACAGTGTGGTGAAGAAGGTGCAGCATAGCCTCTTGAACCTCAGGAGGCTGAAGAAATTCGGCTTTTCACCAAAAACACTCAAACTTCTACAGATGCACAATCGAGAGCATCCTGTCGGGCTGTATCACCGCCTGGTACGGCAACTGCTCCGCCCACAACCGTAAGGCTCTCCAGAGGGTAGTGAGGTCTGCACAACGCATCACCGGGGGCAAACTACCTGCCCTCCAGGACAACAACCACCCGATGTCACAGGAAGGCCATAAAGATCATCAAGGACATAAAGCACCCGAGCCACTGCCTGTTC